>NW_023270865.1:23783650-23786160 GCF_011800145.1 Mirounga leonina | reverse complement strand
CTATCTATCTATCTATCTATCTATCTATCTATCTATCTATCTATCTACTTACCTACCTACCTACCTATCCATCTATCTATCCATTCTTGTCTCATACATGCTTAGGTTTTTGACAGTTCACCTTCTGATTGACTCATAACTCAAATTTTGCTGATTCCAGGGAGAACTTATAGAACTTAGTGTGGCTTTACACATAGGTGTTTTAATCCATATGGTGTTGATTTTTTTTAGTTAAACTTTCAGGTAGTAGTCTTATTTCTCTTATTTGAAAATAAATTTTGAATTGGATGGAGGAAATCCCTTTGTACATCACGAAGCATTAGATACCAGATTTCTTTTCAAAAGAAAATGAAATATATGCCTTTGAACAGATATATGAGAGATTACACTTTTTAGAAATGATAATTAAAATTTTATGAGGTATTAATAATGGGACACTATATTTATATTTTGCTTCAGGAATTTTGTCTAAGAACTCTTACATATGGAGGCACCTGTTCTCAGACCATGTTTTATGGGAAGAAAATAGTCAATGGCTGCCTCCAGGATGAGATTCAAAAAGTTGTGGGAAAGCCTTATAGGCCTCAAATATTTTTCTCACCATCTGTCTGTAATTCAACCTTTGAGACAAGTTTCTTTGAGTCTTAAAATCTTTTCCATTTAAAAAATTTCTTCTTAGAATGTAGTACATCTGTCTGGGATAATACATTAGGCCAATGTTTATCAAATGGATATCATTAAACAAGATGCAGATATAATTTCAACATCTGGAAATTCTCTAGAAGAATTTAATTTTAATAATATAATGATAATATATGCATATTTTGGATCATCTGGATGACTATATTATAAATGAGTATTTTCTTCTAATTTAAAGCCTGAATTTGTTTTTGTTGTTTTTACTTTATTATTATTATTACTTTAATTGTCACTAGCTCATTAATGATGGGATTCTTTAAAAAAAAAAAAAAAAAGGCCAAACACTATTACCTCACTCTACAAACCAGGCTTCTTAAAAACTTGAAGTACAAAAAGAAGTGGAAGAATGGAGTTCTAGCAAAGGGTAGTGGACACATATTGTATCTGGATAATTAGTATCTGGATGACTATTGATTTGAGGCAAATGGATATTTTAATCTTGCCCATGGGGTGATCAGATTGAAATCAAGCTTCCTTACATCCATTATTTCCTGAATTTGAATTAAAGATCACTTTTTGTCTGTTAACTTGTCCCTTAGAGGAAAATATTGATGGCTCTGATTCCCAGTAGTGAAAAATGGGATGCCTTCCCCTATTGTGAGAGATTAAAATTGTTTGAAGTGATTTTTCATCACAGAATCACGTAGTGGCTTACTTTTTATTTTTAAGAGTTTGTGGATTGATTGCTGACATACAGACTAGGTTTAGAAGATTCTTAGATATTGACTTAAGAGTCTCAAACTATATAGATCCAAGAAATCTGTTTTCCTTTCTCCTTACACCACTGAGCTTAATCTGTTCTCCTGAGTTTAGGATATCATTTGAATTTCTGGGAAAAAAAGATGGCTAAAAGCTCTGAGGATTCTTTTTTTTTTTTTTTAAGATTTTATTTATTTATTCATGAGAGACAGAGAGAGAGAGAGGCAGAGGGAGAAGCAGGCTCCCAAGGATCAGGGAGCCTGATGTGGGACTCGATCCCAGGACCCTGGGATCATGACCTGAGCTGAAGGCAGACGCTTAACCATCTGAGCCACCCAGGTGCCCCAGCTCTGAGGATTCTAATGGTTGTCATGTTCAATAAGACCCATTAATAGTGTAATAAATCTGTTACTAGAAACCAGAAACAACAGTTTCTTTGATGAAACATCCATGTGAATGGTCCCAAAATTCTGACTAAAATAGTTCTAGTTGTTACTGTACTGTGGGTACATCCATGTCTGACTACTCTCAGTGTGGCTGGGGTAGGCAGTTCATGGATTTGGAGAAATCCAAACAGATTTTGGAAAAATTTTCATAAGAAAATTGTGGTAGTATTACATAACTTACCACACAGTGCAACTCTATTGCCTCTCCTTCCTTTTAAATTCCTATTTCTTCCTTTGACTTTGTTTTCTGTCTTTCTGATGTAAAGCCTTGTATTTTTCTTACTTTTTATTAAATTCTCCTTTTTTCTTCTTTCTTCATTTCCCGGGAAAGTAAGGAGAGATGAGAAAGGATTTATACTGATGCTGGCATTTATGTGTACAATAGTTCGTTAATCTACGTACTCTACAAAATAGGTAAATTGAGACCCAGGGTGTATAAACAACAGCCTTAAGACAACTAACAAATGATAGAGCCAACTTTGAATTCATGTGTTAGACACAGGTATTCCATACTTAGAATATTATTTATCTTTCTGCATAGTATCTCACCATGTATAAAATATAGGTATTAACTATCCATCTGTCTATATATGTCTACAGTGGTGCTAAAAATCCTTCCTTCCTTCCTTCCTTCCTTCCTTCCTTCCTTCCTTCCTTCCTTCCTTC
>NW_023270865.1:23574858-23783640 GCF_011800145.1 Mirounga leonina | reverse complement strand
TTCCTTCCTTCCTTCCTTCCTTCCTTCCTTCCTTCCTTCCTTCCTTCGACTCCATTCCATATTCCAAAGAAAAGAATGATTTAAGGCAAATACTTGGTCTCCAAATATTTGTTGAATAGAAAATATGTCTCAAAAGCTCACCATTAGAATATTTCTATTCTATTTTTAGGTATATAGAGTATGCAGTATTCATAACCACAGATACAAGATGCAATCAAAGAACTTAAATTTAATTTACTTTTCATTAAATGCCTCAAATCCAAAGTTTAAAAACATGAAGAAATTTGTAGATGCTCTCGGCCCTGGATAGTGTACAGTGCTTGCCGTCAGAATTTATTTTCTTCAATAATAGAATTAACATCATTCCAGAAAAAAAGGGTAATGGCAGATATAAAAATTAAGTTAACTTAGACATAAGGATTACAAACTGAGTGTATTTATCTTTGGAGGTAATCAATCATTGCATGTGCCAGAGATCTATAAAAGATTGGCCTCAGAACTTACTATAGGGACTTTATCCTTTCCTCTACAAATTGCTCAGTTCCACCAAAGCAAAGACACTATTCCCCACTGAGGACTAAATAAATGACAAGCTTGAAGTGGTGAAAAATAAATTCCTTCTCTGAGTTACTTGAGTAAAAAGCTGCCTGAACAAAAATCACACGTTTCTCTCCACATAATGGAGACTTACCACTTATACCATACTATACTTATTTGAGAAGAAGCTTGGGAAATTCATTATAAAGAGAAGGATATTTGGGATATTAATTCTACCACAACCACAAATAATGGAGAACATTGGGAATCAGGATCATTTGGCCTATTCATCCCCCAAACCTTTATCTATGTTATTACAATCCATATATTGTTCATACATATAAACATTTTCTGGTAACCAGGGAACACTTTATTTATGCACTTTATTTCTGCTGCATGTCTATAAGAATGCAAAAATGTAAACATTGATCTACATAATCATATACATATATTAAATGAAACTTCCTGCAACACTGTGAATCAGATCATTAAAAAATAGTAAAATTGCAGTTAATGGCTTATTAGCTGAAAGTGGGTATTTTAATTATTCTAGATAGTTTGAATTCATGAATAACTTATTAGTCACTCATATTTTTTTTTTTTTCCTGCTCATAGTCCTGATGAGCCTCTGATATTTAGATCATAGTCTTGGATGCTTCTTTATTTGAATTCTTATTAGAAAGTTCTGAGAAATGATATGGCCAGCCAGAGTAGATGGAGTCCTTGTTACAGGTCACCAACAGATTGTGTAATCCATTTCCTAAGAGAAAAAGAGTACCAAAAAACATAATGTGGGATATTTAGAAGCAAGATTTTTTTCCAAAGTAGATGACATTGAAAGATACTGAATTATAGGAAAATTATGTGTATATATTTTGCATCTTTTTTTTTAGGCTCTAAAGGAAAGAACATTGACTAGAAATCATGAGGAGACCTAGGTTTAGCTTTGAACTTATATCAACAGATTATCCTTGACTGTATTTCTTCACCCTGCTACTGTTCCCTTAATCACTGCCACCAAACCCCCCAGTGTCTTCCTTGCCACCATCTTGCTTACTCACCCACCCCCAAGCGTGTCAGCTTCTTTCTTTCCTGGAATATACCAAGATCTTTTCTACCTCATTGACTTTGCACATTATTTCTCTTCTTCACATTTTATCCAGTCATCTCCTAATCATTTGGGTCTTAATTTATAATCACTTTCTCAAATAGAACTTTCTCAAATAGACCTTTTCAAGCCCACCATCTATTTGGGGCTCCTGTATAACGTGCTCATCAAGCTCATACTACCAGTACCAGTACCACTCTTTATAAATGTAAATTTATTTTCATTGTTTTATTACTGTCTGGATAGTGTAGGTTATGTGTTTCATTAAAGCAGAGGGTTTGTCTAGCATATTGTAGATGCTCAGTATGAATTTGACAACGAATTGAAGAATGAATTAGGAGGAATAAATTAGTAATAGAAGAGTTGAGATAGGGTATATGATCTATAAGACCTCTATCTTGAGTAGTCTGTAACACTGGGGGTAAATTCATTGTTTCATTTCTATGTGAAGCCAGTCCTGAAGGAGATTTTATCATAAACCATGCATTGTGCACACAGTCAGAAATTGCAAGGGAGTCTTTTAAAACAAACTCTGAATTTTGAACTTTCATTTAGCCATTCATACCAAGGGGTTAATCTCTAAAACATAAATCTAATCCCACACTTTCTTACTGAAACCTGACCTGGCTCTTCACTCTCTGTAGTATGAAGTCTAAACACCTTGTGATGATATGCAAATTGCTCAAAATCTGCCTATTCTTTCAGGCTATAGCTAAGACAAAAATCCTGCATTTGACATTTAAGACCCATGTAGAGTTTCCAAAATTCATAGTGCTTTTTAACTTTTTTCACTTGGTGTCATGTCTTTGCACTTACTGTGTCCACATTTTAGAAAGCTTCTCTTCCCTTTCCCCTTTTTAGCTTTTGTTCATTAGGCAAATTCCAACTCAACCTTCAAGATTTGGCTGAAGTTTTGAATGCTTAATCATTTTTTAATCATTTTAGAAAGACTAAAGAACTTTATTACATGCATACCTCTATTATAGCACTTAAAGGATTTCTGTAATCATTAACCTACAGGACTGTTTTCCCTTAACATTGTCAATCTTGAAGAATAAGGACTGCATTCTTATCATGTATCTTCTTGGTCTCCAGCACAGTGCCCAGCACAAGTTAGACAATTCGTGAATGTGGAATGAGTAAATGAATGAATGGTGTGACCCAAATTAGTATGTTCAAGGCTTAGCCAATGTTTTCTAGTGCTTCAGGTGTGAGTCAGAGAAGTTGGTCTCTAACCTCCCAGTTTTATTCTAATATTCTCAGGTTTATTAATAATCACTTTATGGACTTGTCTTTATAAAGTTAATATCTCAAATCAACATTTTTGGATAATTTTATTGATAATAATTTTATTGTTTTTCTGTCAACATTTATGTTTTTATTTTTTGCAGTTTTCCTAAAATTAGTTCATTCAAACTGGAGGGAATCATCTATGTAGATATAGTGTTCTCTCGATTTTGGTGGTCATAATTCTGAATATATCATCTTCTTGTCAGGTTTTAAAATCGGAGAATTATTTTATAACCCTTTGTTCAATCTCATATTCATTATTACTTTAAATCTTCATCTTCCATATTTATTAACTGGTCTTCATTACCCACTGATTTTTTTTTTTCTACAATAAAAATGCATGATCAATCCTCAGCTCCTTTCAGTGGAACATTGATTTTACTTTTTGGAGTAATCATAAATTCTGTCCCTGTTTTCCAAGATGTCAGAAATAAAATCATACACTTTTGCTTCTGGTTATAATGAAACTGCATCACATCATGATGTGGTACTCATTAGTATGTTTCCTCTTCTCTGTCTGGTATTTGACTAACCCTTAAGTCAAATATCAAACCCTCTGAGCTCTCCTGACCCTCCAGTGAGTCATGGAACTCAGATTGGTCCATTTCAGGTGTAGCTGCTCAGAGTTGGGCTTTTTTGGTCATGTCACCTCTTAATGCCATTTATTTAGTGTTAAACACCTGACATTCTGATGATGGAAAAATTCAACCAATATTTCCTTTTAAATAAGGATGGTGAAATATCAAAGACCCCAATACATGTTGTAAAGAACAAAACTCCCATCTTTCAGGTTTGTACTTATAAAAGAAATGGTATCTCTAATAAAGACAGAATAAAAAAAGACAGTTTTACATACATATGTTTCAGAACTAGCTTAACGATAATAAAACACAAATTTAGGAGGAAGAAAAAAGTCTTTCCCAATACTTTAATAGTCTTATTTTAATTATTTCTATTGGCTGACAAGCCAAGTGCTAATGTGCCCTTGCTCCAGTCTGGCCTCTAAATTATTTCAGAACTAGCAGTGGATTGAGCCTCCCTTGGGCTGCGAAACAGCAGGTGGCCCTTCAGCTGCAGCCTGGGCATTTTATGAATGGCTCAATTGCTCCCTATAGGCTGCCGTTCCTTCTTGCTGAGAGTCAGACTACCTTGACTGAATGCTCCAAGCAGCAAGACTTTTATTGATAAAAACGTTGCAAATTGACAAGAGGAGGTATTTGATAACTAGGAGGGCTCATTCCTTAGTTTCAGGCCTCAGCAACAGGCCTGGTGCTGTGAGTTGGTAGGGTCTTTGGTAGGATGAGGGATTAGAGGGAGGATGTGAGAGTCAGTCTCTCTAGTGTGCCTTTTCGTGCCTAGAGTAACTCAAAACATTTAAAAACAAGAAGAACATGATAGCTCAAGAATATCTATACCTCCTTCAAATGGAATGTAATATGTAACTACAAACTAGAGTTTACACAAGCCACCATGCACGATTGAAGTGTACAGAAAATGTTTGCAGGAATACTTATATTATTATTCTGTTTATGGCAAAAGCATCTGGAGAGGGGAGAAGTAATTGAGGAGCAGTCTTGAGGAGGAATAAAGATGAATTTTTGCTCTATGTATTTTATATTTTTAAAAATGTTCTAACAAAAATGCTATCTCTATTTTCTAAAAAAATATTTTCCTAAACACAAATGCCCCCTGCTTTTTGGTAAATACTAGCCTATGTAAGCTTCTCTAACCTTAGTTACAATTTAACTTACCAGCTTTGTCATGACTAATATTTTAAAAAAGGTATTAAAATCTTCAGTATACACTTTAGTTGCCCTTTACCATTAGTAGGGCAAGGCAAATTATTGACCAACTGGAAGAAATCATATTTAGGGGACAGCAGAAGGTCCCCAACTAACCTACCAGTGGTCATTGTCATCATCATCATCATTATCATCATCATCAACATCATCAAACAGCAGTTTTTAAACAGTCCATCTGAGCATGGCATGGCACAGTACTCTACAAGGTTAATGAAATAGAGCGTCAAGGACTGTCATTTCACTATTCCCATTCATACCAGAGACTAAACGTCAACAGGAACACACGCATGTAAGTATAGACCTACCACGATAAAAACACTGGCTCCAAAATAATTTTGGAGATGATATTGGCCATTACTAATTGAGGAAACCAAAATGCCATGGAGGACATTCTTTTACATTTTCCTTCTTTAAGAAGAGCTTCATCAGGCAGTTTGGGAAAACATTTTGTAATAGTATGGTTCTGAGCTATAGAATCCCTGTTAAATTTTTCTTTGAAGTACTAACATTGTGCTAGAACAGTTCCTTGTAAATAACAAAAGTGTAATCATTCTTAGTAAATACTTCTCTGCTGCTGACCAGGATAAGACATATCTTTCTGGCTATATTTACTAGAATATTTCTTTTTTGTTGGCTTAGGATGAAGAGTCTTTTTCTTCACTGAATTTTCTATTGATATGACATGAACTTTAAGGAACATCAAAGAATATACATTTTTATTTCTGTTGTTGATCCTAACAATTATATCTTATAATTGGTTTAGAAGTTGATCTTGTCTCCATGCTTTATAAGAAAAAACAAAAAGTGACTTTAAATTTTTATACAGTAAGACTCTATAAAAAGCATCTTTTTTGTTATTGGTGTTCCTGAGCTCAAATAAAATCTCCTTGAAAATGATATGTTTATCCTTCTGAAAATTACTACTGTTATTTATTTTTTATTAATCTCCTTTGTGAGGGGTTATGGAAGAATAACATAAGTCTTTTTTGCTTAGAGTTTTAAGAAGGCCAGGTGGAAATCAAATCATGTTTGTGAGAGCTTATCAACACATACACTAGAGAGAGAAAAGGCTTAGGATTTTAGAATCACTTTTATTTCACTTTATTTTTTAGAGCAGTTTTAGGTTCACATCAAAACTGAGAGGAAGAAGGCACAGAGATTTCTCACATATTTCCTATCCCCACATGTGCATAGCTTCTCACATTAACATCCCCACTAGAGTGGTGCATTTGCTGCAGCTGATGAACCTATGTTGACACATCATTATCATCCAAAGTCCATAGTTTACCTCAGGGTTCATTCTTGGTGTTGTACGTTCTATGGATTTGGACAAATATATAATGACACGTACCTACCAATATAGTATTATACAGAGTATTTCCATTGCCCTAAAAATCCTCTGTGCTCCACCTATTCATCCCTCTCCCTACTAACCCCGGCAACCACTGAGTTTTTATTGTCTTAATAGTTTTGCCTTTTCTAGAATATCATATATTTGGAATCATACAGTATGCAGTCTTGGCTGATTTACTTTTTCACTTATGACATGCTTTTAAATTTCCTCCATGTATTTTCATGAGTTGTCATATAGCTCACTTCCTTTTAGTGTTGAATAATATTCCATTGTCTGGATCTACCACAGTTTTATTTACTTACTCAGTTTCTGAAAGACATCTTGGTTGCTTTCAAGTTTTGGAAAATATGAATAAAGCTGCTATAAACATCTGTGCGCAGATTTTTGTGTAGACATGGGTTTTCAACTCCTTTGGGTAAACACCAAGGCGCACTCACTATCATTTTTGAAAAGGAAGGCAGGGACTCGAATTGTGGTGCCACGATACCTTTCACGCCAGAATCCTAGTAGGTGACGCTACTAGCCGTGCTGTCTTCACATTAAGCCTTTTCCTCATTTGGATAATGTTTTGTTTAGCAGAAGGACTAATAGAAAAAGGTTTCAAGGACTTTATTCCATGAGCAGACTGTAATTACTATGAGAACAGGGCTATTTCAGATTTTTTAGGATAAGTTAATAATGTTATAGGTTTGGGAATATAGGTTTGTCAGTGACAATGACATGATATTAATCCATTTCACAAAAACACTTCACGTGGAATTATTATGGAGCTGTAACTTCGGTTGTCATAGGAATAACACTGACTTTCTAAGGGGAATTCCTGAATTTGTGGCAGGCTGTATTAGACATGATTGTATTCTACTGATCCTTTTTTTTTTTTAATTAAAATCAAGGAAATACATTGTGCAGTAAATTCAGATTGATTATATACATATTCCTTACCTTAGATAAGGATGCAACAAAGAACAATAGCAACTCTTGTTCTGTTATATTTCAAACTCTTGGCAAACCTCTTATGACTTAATATGCTATGGGAACCATTGTAAAGATCCTGAGTCAGTCATCTAGAAATGCTCCCACACAAAGACTCACAAGAGATTACAGATCATTTTTCAGACTAGGGACAGTCAAATGGACTTAGGCCTAAATAAAATGTAGTTATATAAGGAATCTAAAAGCAGTAAAAATTTTCCATTAACTATACAGAAGAGAAAACCATTACCATTCTGCCATTTCAGCAGTGTGATATAAAACAATGCTCTGATAAAGATGAAAATAAATCTATAAATCCAGTCTATTCTTGAGGAGGATGCATCCACAGTGGCATTAAATGTGACTTCAAATCACATGCAGACAACCTAAAGACCTTTCTAGTGAGGGTCAACCTCAGTATGATTGTGAAACGTAGAAACTTGGCCCCACAACAAAAGGTGCCCTTATTTCCTTGAGAGGTTTTATTAACTTCACTCACAAATCTCATTTAATATCTAGACAGCAGCAATAACATCCAGGATTTTGACTTAGCATTGGTGGAATATCACAAAATTGAAACAAAATGTATCTATTTAGCATCTATTTTGTGCCCCAGATTGTGCTAGGCAATTGGGAAACAAATCAAAGCTATAAAAAAAAAAGGAAGAACAAATTAAATTATTTTAGAGATGACATTTGCTTGCATGACAGAAATAGTGAACCACATAAGATAGTTCATAGTCAAATTTAGTTTTCTGAACAGAATATGAAAACTCACAAGAAGGGACTCCAGCATAAGCTGCAGTACCTAGGCTTTATGAAAAAAAATGGGTCTTGGGCTATGCATTAAAAGATGTTTCTTGGAGTGGTATTAAGGAGAGAAGTTTGATTTACTTGGTTGGATTAGCTATATATGTAATATGAACGAAACATGGCTGTGTAAATGTCAATAAAGAGAACAAAAAAAATGGTACCAGGACACTCCTAAAAAAAGTAGATACAGTACTGGGCACTTTAAAATATGTTAAGAAGATAGATCTCATGAGAACACACATTAAGTGTTCTTAAAAACAAAAAAACAACAAAACAAAACCTACAAAAGCACAGAAGGAAATTTTTAGAGGTGACATATATGTTTAGAACCTTGGTTAGGGTGATAGTATTATCATGGATATCCAAATGTATGTCCAAACTCATAAAGATGTATGCATTAAATGTGTGAATTTTTAAAAAAAATTTATTTATTTGTTTGAGAGAGAGAGAGAGTGGAGGGAGGGACAGAGGGAGAGAATCTCCAAGCAGACTCCTCAATGAGTGCAGAGCCTGATGCAGGACTTGAGCTCACAGCCTGTGAGATCATGACTTGAGCCAAAACCAAGAATTGGACGCTCAACCAACTGAGCCACCCAGGTGCTCCTAAATGTGTGCATTTAAAAAAATATATCTATTATACCTCAAATAAAGCTAAAAAAAAGGGAGATAATCTTGAAATGTGGAAATTAGAGAAGTTGCAGCTCATGCAGGTAATAGAAGGCCACAGTCAAGACTAAAGCTTGTAAATATTAGCAGAAGCAACTGAGTGGGATCCTTAATACACATAAAAAATTGGTACTTCTGTAAACTTTTGCCAATATGTTTGATGTGAAAGAATAATCTGAAGAAGAATATATTTAAACGTTTGCATCATCATAGATATCCATAGATATTGGTAGATGGATTCGCATATGTATGATTCTTGTATGTAAAGCATGAAAGATGATGTTTTAAAATAATTTTAGAATCCTATCAAGTAATAACATATGAAGCAAAATACTATAGTGAAGTTCAAATTCTAAACTATTTGTCACAAACTAGCAGAGGTACTGTCTCTTCTACATAAGGTTAGTCCCTTCACTTCTCACAGGAAACTTAAACCACCCACTAGCCCTTCTCTTTCTCTTATCTCTAATTGCTTATGTTTACTGCATCTTTTTGAACAGCTTTTAGATGTATTCAAGGTCTTCTCATGTTTAAAATAAAACAAAACAAACTGACTGAACTTAAATACAAATACATTCATCTTGTTAAACCAAATTGTAATTATTTGTCTGATGTCATCTTCTTACCTGCTTGTAAAATAGTTTCTGACTACCTACTTATATGTAATCAGTCTATAGCTATGTAAACCTTTAAGATGCACCTGGTGCACAGAAGATTTAAACCATTCTATACATGTCTTCAAACATTATCTCTTTCATCTTTTCTTTTTTTTGCTCCTGTTTAGATTCTGGATTTTGTATGTCCAGTTTGAAGAAAAAGAATTGTGGAAAAAATGTGATAAATAAGGTAAGAGAAATAAAAATAAGAATCTGAAAAAAAAAAAAAAAAAAAAGAATGCTGGAGAATGTGCCAGAATTCTGACTCAACTCCAACACAAACTTTGAGGAGCATTTCCTAATTACCTAGCCTGGTAGTTTGTACATGTGTTTGCAACTTTATCAAATTTTATTAGTCCAGTCCTGTGATAGAGCATAAGCACTAAAAATATAATTTGAGTGATCATTATTCTAAGGATATTTAGATTACTATATGATTGCTTCTGAACTCCTAGGCTCTAATAATGACTAGATCTATATGGTAGAATAACCTAATTGGGGCATAATTAATTTAGCCATTTTGGCTTTTCCATCATCATCCTATTGTACCACAGTTGGTTGTAGGCCAAAGACTCTCCAGAATGTATGACTTGATTCTCTCACGGACAATCTACTCACATCAGTAAGACACAGAAAGACACCAGACAAATATTTAAGTGGATTTGGACTACATTATAAATAAAGGAGAAAATCTGTTGAAATTTCCCAGCCTCCATTTCTAGGCAACAGTCCTACAATCACTGGGGCAGCTAGAATGAATTTGTTGACTCTCTTTTTAAGGGGTGCTGTGATGTACAGTTAAAATAGAAAGTAAACTTTAGTGCAATTAAGCTATTTAGTTTCAGTAGCTTTATATAGAGATTTAAAATAATTTTTAATTTTTGCTGATAGTTACAAAACTAAAAATGTAGAATTTTATCTCAGTGATGGAGCGGATGCTCAGATTACTGAGGATAAAAACATACAATTACAGTCACCATAGTCATTCTTTCATAGTTTATGCCCACACAAAGGATAAAATAGAGCTTGGAATTCTACACAAATGAAAATAGTAGTTGGACCATTTAATATGGACATTTGAATTTAAAAAAGCAAATTTGATATAGTCATATACGAATGCATCTCTGTACATCTTATTTCTGATGTCTTCTGATGTGTACTGTCTAATTACAGAAGTTGAGTGACTTGTTCTATATGGTTGTGTTCTGCAGATAAGCATGAAACATAAAATATTTCTAATGAATTTAAACCCCTATTTGTTTGGCCATAGATGCCATTTAAAAACTCCACCTCAAATACCTGTGCAAGTTCATTGCTTTTAGTGGGTTACGATGCAGAGGCGATATGATGATCCATTTGCTTTCCAAAAAGTTTGAAAATGATCTTCTATAAACTGTGGTACATTTGCCTTTCCTGTTTGATTACAGGCTGCTTTTTTCAGTTAAACCAAAATTACCTAGTTTATCAATGGAATTAAGGTTTGTTACCCACTCTGTTGGAATTACCAAAAGTACTTTTGAGAATATATTGCTCCTACAAATTAAAAGTAAATGATAAAAATGTATGAGAATTTCCTCCCTTTTCTAAAGCAGTTAATATCAAGGAGATGCTGAGTCACTCAAAGCATTTGAAACATATTTTCATCTGAAGATCAAAATTAATGTAAAACATGATTTTACATGGCCTAAGAATGTGGACTGTTCAATTCGTGTTCTAACAGTCTTTCTGTGCATAAAACCACACAGAGTACTTGGTGACACGCAAAGGATGTCAATCGTATACCTATAAGATTTGACTTTCATGAACAGGAAGAAAATCAATGCATATAAAATGATTAATATGAGATGATATTTGTTAAAATGTCAAAAAGGGGGTGCAGATAGTGAATACCATAATAGCTCCAAAGAGAAAAAAATCAGGTGGAGACTACAAAGAAACTTCATTGAGACTGAAGGTTTTGGGCTGGGCTCTGAAGAATGAGTAAGAGTGGGTAGACGAAAGGAAGATGAAAGAGAGATTGGTTAAATACTCCAGGCCATAGCCTAGTTTAATCAAAAGCATAAAGACTGGAAAATGAATGAGAAACTGTAGACTCACACAGTGAGAGAAGAGGCTAGAAATACTTGGTTTCAAAACCCAGTCCATCATTTATTATTTGTGTGACCTTAGGCAATTTAATTAATTTTTTTTTTTTAGTCTCAGATTCCTCATATGCAAGTTGGGGTTATAAACCCATAGTTATGTGTATGATCAGAAACAGTGTTTATTAACAAGTTTTTCAAAATGTCATGGTGCTGAATAAATTTTGATTGCTCCATTTAATTAATTTATTTTGAACAAAGAGACAATTTATATTGGAAGATAGAGTACATTTATGTTAGATTTTAGAAGACTTAAATGGCACACAAAAGGCATTCAAACTTTATCCTGTAGGCAAAAGGTAGATGTGGAAAGTTTTGAAAGTTTTGGATCAATTTTGAAACAAATGCACCTGGTGAATATATACAGGATTTATTAGTAATGTATGAGGTTGAGTCAGAAAGACTGGATGAAAGATTCATTTGATTAAGGCCCAAATTAGGGTGCGTATAGTTACCTTTTCTAGAATTAATGAAAGCAGGAAAAAGGAAGATAGTTTTGTGAGGTGAATATTAGTAATTGATAGCTTCTGATCAATGTCTTTTGTAATTATACCTCAATCAGGATAAAGTTTCATGTAAGTCACTCTACATTTCAGGGTATTGGCTGAAGTCCTTAACTGCAAACAAACAATAAAAACAGACTCAATTTAGATGAAAGAAATTTAGGAAAGATATAAGGTAACTCAGAGATTCTCTGGGGGTTTAAAAGCATCAGAGGTAGAGAATTTTTGTCTAGACTCTGTGCCCCAAATTGTACCCTAGACCCTTTCTAGCAGACACACCACTGATACCATGGCTGTACATGAGACATAAAGCTACAATCTTGATACTGCTGCCTCTGGAAACAAGATGTACCTGCCTTGTTCTCCTAAGATTGGATTGCCCAGAGTCCCTCATTCTTTGTGTCACCAGGTTATCCATGAGCTGAAGCCACATTAAGAGAACCTGGGAATTTGGCTTCAGTGCGGTAGGAAAAGATTCATAATGTAGGAAATTCCCCAAATACATAAGAATGCTGTTATGGACTGAATTGTGTCCCCTCAAAATTCATATGTTGAAGTACTGGCTCCCAGTACCTCAGAATGTGGCAATATTTGGAGAAAGAAACTTTAAAGAGGCAATTAAGGTTAAATGACATCATTGGGGATGAGCCCTAATCTAGTGTGACTGGTGTCCTTATAAAAGGAGGAGATCAGGACACAGATGTGCAGGGAGGGAAGACCATGTAAAGTTACAAGGAAAACATGGCCATCTACAAGGCTAGGAGAGAAGGCTCAAAAGAAATCAACCCTGCTGACACCTTGATCTAGGATTTCTAGCCTCCATAATTGTGAGAAAATAAAATTCTGTTGTTTAAGCCACCCAGTCTGTGCGACTCTGTTATGACATCCCTAGCAAACTAATACAAGTATTCACAGGTACTGAAAATCCAAAAATAATGGCATATGACAAATGTAAACTATGTTTATAAGAGAGGGGAATTTCCCAGGTGGGGAAACAAAAAGTAAGAAACATTAAAGAAAGCTGAGAAAAAACATCTTGCCTTGTTACATATAAGACAGGGAGTCAGAAAACCTTAGTACAGAGTGTTATTTTGGATAGAAAAATGTGAGTTTATTTGAGACATTTTGAGTTTGAAGTGGTGGTGAATCTGATGAACATATTCAATAAGCGGATGGAGGTGCAGACCTAGAACACAGAAAAAAGTTCAAGTTTGACATATGAGCATAGGATCCCTCATGAAGAAGAGGTCATTGAAACGTAGAGAAAGAATCCATTGTAAATATATCTGGATGAAATAGGAGAGCTTCTCTAAGGACTAAAAAATGCCAAAGTTAGGGGAAGGAAGAGTTAGAGGAAATTCAGAGGAGAGTTAGCGCCTGTGTGTTTCTCTCACAGCTCAGTGTCATATAACTGTGTGCCAATATTTGCATTTAAAAGAGTGAGTTCGTAGTGGCAAGGGGCCCTAGACATGGATAAAGGAGTACAGTGTTGGCAAAGGAAGCAGCAAGTCAGGGAAAAGTATGATTAAGGTGATAGGCGTGGCAGTTTCAGTAAAATCAAAATTGATTCCCTGGGAGAAGGGGCAATATAGCAGGAATTTTTGTGGTAGGAGCTTATTGTTTCAGAGATAAATGATAAATGTGGCAGGAAATAAGATAGACCTGCTCCATTCTGCTGGATCTTGCTTTCTCATAAGCATTATAGACAAGTAACCTGACAGTTACCGTGTCTTGTGCCATGACATAGAGCAAACATAGTGCCCGGGATACTATAGGTGCCTCTGAGAGACAACCTGACTGAGACTTCAGAAAGTGACATCTAAACTAAGATTATAAGAATGAGAAGGAGGTAGCAGCCTAAGAAGTTACGGGGAGATGGGCATATTATGTAGTTTGGTTTTGAGCCTAAGAAGTTACGGGGAGATGGGCATATTATGTAGTTTGGATTTGAACATATTATGTAGTTTTGATTTTAAGTAGGGGAGTGACATAGATTTATTTTTTAGAAGGGACAGGACTGAAGGCGCAGAGTTTAAATGGGACTGCTGAATATATCATGGTAATGGATGATCATGCAATGAAGTAGAAGGGTAGATAGAGAGAAATAAATACCCAGTGCATGTAGGAAATACAGGCAACAGAATTTGATTAATTGGATGTGGAAAGCAACGGAAAAGGTTAAGGAGCAATTCAAAGTTTACCTCTTGTGCAAGCGGGTGGACTGGATACTGTTCACTGAGCTAAGGAGCATAACAGGAGGAGTATGGAAGTGTTGAGGGGGAGAAGATGAGTAAACTGAACTGGATTAATTTAAGGTAGATGTGGAAACCAAGTTCCAAACTCATGCTCAAGAGAAAGATTTGGACCAGAAAGAGAGGTTTGGAAGTCATCATATGCTACTGTTATTACTACTAATATTACTACAAAGAACAGCAACAGACTGTGATGACCCGGTGGAAAGTGGTGGAAAGGAGAATATTTCAAGATAGTGGAAGTTGACTATAATGGAGAAGGAGCCTATAAATGGCCAAGCCAGGTTCATAAGACAACAAATGGTTAGGACAAGTAGGTCATGGGTGGAGGGATGCACATTATATCCAGGTACAACATTAATTTCATGGAAATAAGGAAAATGTAGATGTAAATATTCTGTTAATTTGGAAGTTGGGAGTTAATGGTATTCATTTCTGGTAGCTCCTATGTTTATTTGTTGGAAGGTGCAGGGCTGTGGTGTAGAGGAGCTAACAGTAGTAAATTCATGTGCAGAAAATGTCTTTTGGTGAAGGTTAGCCTTATGAACGTATTTGCTCTATCCCATGGTAGGGCTGTGTTTGGCTGAGGTTTCTAAGCACTGCACTGTAGGAATATACTGTTTGCATAATGGAGCTATTACATAAAAGAAGGCTTGATATTCATGAATGTAAACAAGCTTATAAGGGTGTTGTATTAAAACATTTGACCTCTAGTAATGTCATAAAGAATCTCCCAAAAAATGGCAGTGCCAACACAATGTGAATTGATTCTATGTTATTTGATCCTACGTGTCTTCTCTCAGTCTTCATGAAGAACACAGATGTAGGGGACAGAAATGCAAGTATGTGAGAGAGCCATAGTAGTGCATAAAGTTCTGAATCTTCCCATTATTTAGAAAATCTGTATCAGTACAATGTTTAGATGAGTACCTTTAACATTCTGGGTTCTTGATGAGAGGGAAAAAGAAGTGAAGAAGAAGTGGTGCAGTGTGGAGGAAGGTAAGAAACTCTTTTTGTTCCAGTGGGTTGACTTTATCACTAACTAGCTGTAGAATTTGAGGAAGATGACTTAATCTCACTAATTTGCAGTTTTCTAAGCTAAAGGCAGCTCAGAATCTAATTTGTGAATGCCTCTGAATGTCATCATCTTTTTATAAGTTGTATATTTAAACTTCATATGTATATTATTATTTCCATTTTCTAGATAAGAATATGGAAGCTCGGTTAAATTAAAACACAACTTCAAGTTTAAATAGCTTGGTCCTAAACCTAGGTCTTATCTGAATTCAAAGTCTATGCATTTTCCATTACACTGACTAATATTCCACATGCCCTTCAGCCCAGAAATCCTACATAGTATGAAGAATTAAGGAAGAACTTTTTTATATTGGTGACACTTTCTTCAGTTCCTACCACTCCCTTTATCTATCCTCTGTACTCCCACATTCTCTGTTTATTGTATCGTTCAATAAATGGGTCCCTTGGCCCACCTCTGTTTTCTTTGCACCCTTTAACTCTCCTAATTTTTCCTCTTTCCCTACTTTTAAATTAGCAGAGGATTCTGATCACCTGAGAAGGTAGCAGGCCATGGTCATAAAAGTACATGCCCAGTATTAAGGGCAGAATTGTACTATAAAAGAAAATTGTGTCATAGAATGAGTTCCTTTTTTCACTGACCCCATTACCCTGGTAAACTACTCTGCTTTATCTATATTCTTAGCTGTAAATGGACAGGTCATATTTCATAGCTTGCTTAAGCTAAAAATCTTGCTGGGCCCATCTGTTATGTAGAACCAATTTCCATCAGGAAATCTAAAATTCTACAGCTGGAAGGGACTCAAAGATCAGCTAATCATACGAGGTCATTTCAGAAGTGGGAAATTGGGTCTCTGCAAGAATAAGTGCTTTCCCCAAGGTTACCATGAGGAGCAAAATTCATACCTGCCCAATGGAGGGTTTTGAATCAGCATATTTGACTTTAAGTCTCAACATCTGATCAGTTATTTAACTAGAAAGGGATGTGAAAGTCTTTGTATGTTCCCTAATGGGATAAATGGTTAAGGCCATACATCTTCGTGGTTGAGAGGATATAAGGTTAAAGTCACAACTCTGCTGCTTTATATGTGAAACTCTTGTACTCTACGAGCTCTGTAAAGGCAGTGATCATGTATCTTTTGGTTATCATAGTATATGCTGTGCCTAGCATGAAACTGCTAAGTCAGGGATACTTGCCTTCATTCATTTGGAGGAATAAATGAATGCATCAGTAGTTTCTACCTCTTAAATCGTTGTGAGGTTTCGAAGAGAATTTTAGCACACCAGACCAGAAGAAACTCTAAGTGAATATTATTATTATTGCTAAAAGCAAAGCTGAGTGTCCTCTTGCTTTATATTCAACATTTCTGAACATCGAAGATCCTTCTGATCATGTTCAGAAAGTTCTTTAATCTTACAGGTTATCCTGGGAGCCAAAGAATGCCTATGGGGCCCTTAGAAGCAATCATTAGGCAAGAAAGACAAAAGAATAGACTATGCACTTGTTATACCATAAATGTGTACAGATGGTACAAAGGGAGGAATCAAAGGGTCTGTGTGTTGGAAGGTTGTGGCAGGAAGGGCAAAAATGAAGTTTCAGCTGCGTGGAGACTGTTTCTGCCAAGCTTTTCCGGTCCTTCTTTCTCCTCTTGATGCTGAGCAGGAACAACTCTGTATCAACACAAAGTGTTGGCAACTTGGTTTTCTGCAGTTCTTTGAAGTTTCCAGTGAAACTTACAAAAATTTAACTAAGTTTAAGGGACTCATATACTTGGCAGAAAAGTACAACCCCCTTGTTTTGAAAAAAGTGAAATCTATTCCATTAATATCCAAATCTAAGTAAATGGGCTGTCAACTTTGGAGTGAAGGAAGTGTACCATGTTTATATTGGCATTTAGTTTCTTAGTAATTTTTTGGGCATACATATATTACATTAACAAATGATAGTAGTCTGGCACAGGGGTTTTGAAATTGTAGATCTACATCATAAATGTCATGTTTGTTTTTAGTATTTATATTTGTATAGTGCTAAAATGTTTTCAGATTGTTAATAAAGTTAGTCATAATTCCTCAAAATATATTGATTCTAGCAGATGACTATATTACGACTTTTTTTTTTACAGTGAAGCAACAAATTATTGGTTTCTATGAGGACTTGGATCATATATAATTGTAGAAAAATGGTGAGATGATGTCAGTGGCTTGTGAATTACTGTAGTCCTATAAGCTAAACTCTTAATATGGCATTTACAAAGCTATCTATGGATCTTTAAAATACTGCTCATGGGAGAGAATCTCCACCGGGGACAACGCCCTTTCAAATCCATTGCCTGTAAGTGTCTGTAGAGAAAATATTTGAGGTCAAGAATAACCAAATCCTAGACAATAAGTACAGTCTGTCAAAAAACAGGGCATCTGGAGTCCTTATCTAGGTACTAGTGATGCCTATTGCTACTTGACCCACTTTTTTCTCTCCTTATAAAATAATTCACATTTGTTTCAGTGATAAAAAAGGAAGCAGGCTACAAAACATTTATTTTATTTTGCAATGTCTTAAAATAATCAAGAAATCCATTTTTAAATGTCAAAATTTATCTGGAACGTATAACCTTGTACAGGTAATTCAAATAGTAACTATACATGTGGAAGACAGCCTCATTAAATTGGATTTTAAATGGATGGAGACACACGATCGCATGTGACACATGGAATTTCTCTTTCCACCAGAATTCACAAAATCTACATCAGCCATGGTGAAATTCATGTGGGCTGTTGAGTCATTGATTAAGATATGAAAATAGTTCCTGTATAACACAAACATTTTTACAAGAGCTTACTCATCTATAACATTTTATGATGTGTGAACTTATATTTTAGTGACAGTGTTTTTGAAAATTAGTAATGACATCTTCTTTTTCACAAGTTACACCTGTTTCATAAGTGACACCTGTTTAATCGTATGATCTTGATTTGTAAGTTTAAGAAACATGTAATTATGTTGGATGTCTACTTCAGTGGTGTGGGAAAGATAGGGCCTTTGGGGCATAGTGTTAGCACTAAGTAGACCTATCTTTGACAAACTAATTTAGAGGAAAAAAAAAGTCCAGAGGATCCAAACCATGATCAGGTAGGTCCAGGCAGAGGATATACATTAAGCCTGGCTTGTTTCTTCAATGTGGCAAAAATCAATTAAGTGGAAACTGCGGGGAAAGAAACTATTACATTCCTCTTTTGTGTGTGCTCCTTCTCTATTGATTGATTAATTCTATGGCCAACAGAATGAGGTGTTCCCTTCCTCAGCACCACTTTCCCAGTCTCACCTTTCTCTGGAAGTATTTTTTTTTTTAAAGATTTTATTTATTTATTTGACAGAGACACCGCATGAGAGAGAACACAAGTAGGAGGAGTGGGAGAGGGAGAAGCAGGCTTCCCACTGAGCAGGGAGCCTGATGCGGTGCTCGATCCCAGGACCCTGGGATCATGATCTGAGCCGAAGGCAGATGCTTAACAACTGAGCCACCCACACGCCCCTCTCTGGGAGCATTGATTACAGCTATGGGACACCTGCCAATAATCCTGGCCAGTAGTGGTCTCCTTCAGTTTTAACTGGACACAGACATAAACATTCTTAAGGTCTGTGCCTGGGCAGCTTGATGAGACCAGAAAATTCAAGCCCAAACTCTGGAACAGTTGCCCCTTAAAGGCAGTTGATGCTTCTAGATTGCTGCTTTGGTTTGTTTATGGTATTCCATGAGGAGCAACTCACCACTGTACAGAGTCTTTCTGCTGCCTGCTTATTGTAAAGTTCCTAGAATTTCCACCCAAACAGTAAAACTATTAAAAAAAAATACTAACCGGATCAATGGAGATACTTAATCTCAGAATTTTATTACCTATGTGAAATGCCTGACATAGTAACATTGATAATTTTCACTGAAGTACTTATATAGAAACAATGTCTTAGGGTTTACAAGTATACTTCCTTGCAGTTTTCATAGAATTAAACATTAAATATCCCATTTTCAAGACTTGAGAAACCGAGGAAAAAGGGGAAGGATACACAATAGAGTTAAAAAAATTCTCTCTGAGAAGCTTCTTTCATATATATATCAGCCTCTTAGAGTGAAATATATTTTATGGTGTCCTAAGCGCAATGTATAAACCTATCTTTATAGATAGCATCAGATTAGCAATGATCTGTGTTTCTGTCTGCTTTGAGTATACCATTAGAAGCCTTAATTAGATTGATTGGGTTTACTAACAGGGCCACATTTTAAAATCCATGTTTTCAGGCAGGTTTGTGTGTTTTGTTTGGGTTCGTTAGTTGGTGGCTTACATATGAGACCCTACTATATTGCTCAATTGCATCAGTATCCACTTGTCTCCAAGACTGCCGTTTGCTAGGAAATATTGCAGTGCGCATGCTCTCCTATACACCTTAGAGACCTAACATCCTTCATTTCTGCTACATCATCCAACATAACCAATTGTTGCTGTGAATGTCTTTACAAAGAATTACTCAGCAGAGGGGCTTCTGGGCTCAGTTGGTTAAGCGACTGCCTCAGGTCATGATCCTGGAGTCAGGGGATCGAGTGCCGCATCGGGCTCCCTGCTCAAAGGGGAGTCTGCTTCTCCCTGTGACCCTCCCCCCTCTCATGCTCTCTCTCTCTCTCATTCTCTCTCAAATAAATAAATATAATCTTTTAAAAAAAAGAATTACTCAACAGAGGCCTATTAAGAAGAAAAACTAATATTAATACAAGTTTTTTTTTCTCCTAAGCTCATCTTTTGATCTAGCTTCTTTTAATCAGCGTTGTCACCAATGTATGTGACGTGTGTATGAACAGTATATACTATAATACAGTGATACAGGTTACAGAGGAAACAGTAACAGTGGTTTCAGTTTATAGGTATGTTCACTACTCTGCTTTGTCTGAAGATATCATATATGGCATAGTGGATGTGATGCATAATTAAAATATTTATGTAATGAAAGCTAAAAAGCAAAACTTCATCAATATGATTGTGCAACCTCCCATACGTTAAGCAGAGCGATCCCACTCCGGGACTAGTAGACTGTCTGGTTGTTGGAGTGAGTCAGCCTATGTATACACATGTGTTGAATTGTACCAAACTGACAAAATATTGACCATGTCTTCCATATGAATCATTCATTCTTTTGAATATTTACTGAATGCCAGGCACTGTACAGCAGAGTACAAGACAGATGAAGTTTCTTCCTGCTTGATGTTTGCATAAGACTAGCAGGGGGATGTGGGATGAGACAAATAGATAAATACAAATAATAGTGTGGAGAGTGATGAGTACTAAGAATGAATAAGTGGAGGCTGTGATAGAGAATCACAAGGGGACTTCCTTCATATAGAAGGAACTGCAGGGTGTAGAGTGACAGCAGAGAGGCAATCTCTGCCCTCAAATTGCTGACATCCCAGGGGGTGGCTGAGGTGTGTACAATGAGAACCATTAATCACTAGGGTGCTGTTTCTCAACAGAATTCTGCCAAATCCTCATTTTGCCAGAGAGATGTTAATAGGTATTTTATGAAAACAATGAAAAGTTCTGTGGTCATATATATCTGGAGAGCACTGCATAGCAACGTATCTCCTTTTAGAAATTCACAATGCACAGCACAAAGCAGTGTGGGCTCTGAGAAATCCAATAGTAATAAAAGTTATACAAATTTGCTTAATCCTGTATTTCAAAAATTATTTTGACCTTGGATCCTGATTCCAGTCTAGTAAGTTCTTTACCGTTCAATGAATTTGAATGATCTTGAAGAGATAAAGGTGTATGTAAATATCATGAGGTTTGGCAGCATAGCTGTGTATTTTGTGAATAAAAATAATAGGTGTGGGAAATTTGGAGATCATCATTCTTTGGTGATGGCCGTCATTGTCCAGTGATCCTCAGAAATGTTTTCCTAGCAGAAATGATGTTGGAATAGTGTTTAACTCTAGCTATTAGGGATATTAACATATAGAATGCCAATCTAATAAAAATGGAAAATAATGATTTTGTTTCTGTTTTGGCTATTCTAGGATTATTATAAAGGTACTGCATATCAGTGATATGTTACAAATAAGTCTACTCCGTGAAACTCTTGTCTTTTGATTCTTGGCAAAGTAATTCATAGTCACATTAGTTATTAGTCAGATGGTACATACATATACACTTGATATTTTGAGATAATTTGCCAGAAGTGTCGGTATAGTTTAAAGAAACCAACAAGAGATTGAAATACCCTGAGAAGAGTGACAAAAAGTATCCTTACCATCCCTAGTTCTAAACCCAAATGGGAAGCTGTATGGGGAGAGCTGCCTTAGATGAATTGTGCCTTTCACTATAGGGGAGCCCCCAACTCATAAATACCTGGCAGAAAGAGAGCTGAAGGGAAAAATATCCCAGCTTACACCCCTGTGCCCTCAAATTGCCGATGTGTGCCTCCTAATGGCTAAAAACAGCTAGAAGAGAAAGGGCAAAGGGGCCTGTTGATGGCTTTCATTTAGGTGAGCCTTTGAGGCCAGAACAGAGTGAAGAAGAGTATAAATTGATTTTGGCGAGGAAAATGGACTATATTCAGCACAGGGTCATTTTTATGTTCCTCATGAAAGAAAATTTAGATGCCACGTGTGAATCATTTAATCTGTTTCCATCCTTTATTAAACAGGAGGAATGTTTTATTTACATATATATAGATACACACTAGCCTGTATATATTAAACAAGAAGAGTGTTCCCAGTATATATATATATATACACAGTGTGTGTGTATACTAGCCCAATTGTACTAAGTATTGATATGACTAAGTTTTAAAAATCTTGATATTTAGGCTAACGCCCATGCCCTAAAGAGTTTGCTACAACTTTGTGAACTATGAAATTATTATATTTTAGATATCCATTATCATTTTACTAGTGGGGTCCATATCCCACTGTTTCCTTAAAATAAAGGTAGTGGCTACTCTGCTTTCTTCCTGCATTGAAAGACAAATATAAAAAAGGTGTTCTGGATAATCAGAATCATTTCCTTCCTACTTAATTCTTCTTGCTTCCTAACTCTAGTAGGAGGATTCAGGTGGAGTTCTGCTCAGACCCCCTTGGATCTCTTTTGCTGTTTCTTCTTGTACACCCTTCAGATTCTGAGTCTTTTGCTTCTTATGGCCGTACGTGCAACTCCACTGGGACAACCACCCTTGGGTACTGGCACTTTGCTGGTATGTAGTACTTTCTTAGTCTGCTCAGGCTGCCATAACAAAATACCATAAACTGGGTGGCTAAAACAACAGAAATTTATTTTCTCAAAGTTCTGGACGCTAAAAGTTCAAGATCAAGCTTTTACAACATGATTGTTTTATAGTAAGAACTTTCTTTTTTTCTTGAAGGTGTCTGCCTTCTCTCTGCATCTTCACATGGTATAAAGTAGAGGTGGAAGAGAGTAAGCTCTCTGGTTTCTTCTAAGAGTATTAATCCCATCGTGAGGGTCTGATATGGTTTCATCCAAACCTCATGATCTCCTAAAGGCTGTATCTCCAAATACCTTCACATTAGGGCTTAGGGCTTCAATAAGAATATGGATTTGGGGGGAACATATTTTAGTCCATAGCAAGGATGGAGGTAGACATGCCTGTAAGTTGATATCCCTTGGGGCAGACTTTAGCCGCTGAATGTCAGGACAAAGCAATGAGGCATGATTCAGACTCCATGGGAATAACAAGTGTTATGTGAATCAGGCTGAGGAAGGGTATGTTCAGAATGAAGAGTACTGTCTGGATGGCATGCCTGTGTGTCTTGGCACAGTATGTGATGGTAGGGTGGGGAGGGCATTCCTTTGAATTTTTAGTTCCAGAGATGGGCAAAGAGAAGGAAGGTGGGAAGTCAGCTTTCAAATTTCACCTTCCTCACAGTTATTCCCAGGAATGAGCTATGGTCATAGATTCTCCCTGAATCAAGGATTTATATATATCTGAGTAGTGATTATTCGCTCACAGAATAAGTCTTTGACAGACCATGGCAGGTTTTTTTTTGTTTTTTGCTTGTTTGTTTGTTTGTTTTGTTAGTTCAAGCAAAATATTTTAAAATGAAATAAAAGTCATTTTTCCCTTCACAACATAATCTGTATGCATAAATTATACCCAATTTGAATCCTAATTCATATATTTAATAACAATAATTTGACATGTTGGTGTGGTACCTTCCTGGAGCTGTAGGATTGATTCATTTACTGACAAATCAAACACAGTTTTTATACAATCCCGTGTATATAAAACATGTTAAGAGTCTGTCAAAATAACATTTTTATCCACTAGGCCTTTAAATGTGTGTAGTATAGGGTATAATTAGTATCTTTTTTTTATTATTAAAGATTTTATTTATTTATTTGACAGAGAGAGACAGCGAGACAGGGAACACAAGCAGGGGGAGTGGGAGAGGGAGAAGCAGGCTTCCCGCCGAGCAGAGAGCCCGATGTGGGGCTGGATCCCAGGACCCTGGGATCATGACCTGAGCCGAAGGCAGATGCTTAACGACTGAGCCACCCAGGCGCCCCATATAATTAGTATCGTTGACATTTTCTAATTATCAACATAAGATAACCTGTCTTTTTTTAAAAAAATAAAACATATTTGTTAATACTCCTGTCACTGGTATTGTAACTACATCAAAATTGTTTTTTAAGTATGTATCATACACACTCAATACTCTAGCTTGATAAGCAAAATATATGTGACTTTAAATATATAAATAGCTTTGTAAGCTAAATAGTGAAGATGAATTTCTCCATCATTTCAAAACTAACATTATCATCTATTAGATTCTCAGGATTATAACTCTTGAAAGCTACTGTGTCTTCCTATGGATGATGCTTTGCACATCCATCACATACTTGGCTAATTCCTGCAGCAAACTTTATCACCTCTACCAGGCAGCCCAGATTGTTATCACGGAGTGCCTTATTCAGCACTGAATCCCCAGCATCTAACAGTGCTGGGCTCACTGCAGACACTTTGCAAATATTTGTTGATTGAATGGTGAATTTTTCTGTTAATTAAATGATCCCCCAAGGAATCAAAATTAACTTTTGACCAATCTATTCTTTATGGATTCTCCACTTCCAGCCTTAAAGACAATTTGCCCTATAGACATGTGAAGAGAAAACAATCTTTATTTTTCTATGGCATGTAGAACTCCCACCTGTCTGTTTTTGCAAGTCTTGTCTCTAGGCTAAAGATTTGGAAACTATATATATTCTTTTTTTCTTTAGCATTAAAATGAGTAGGTTTCAAACTATTGGAAAAAGAAGTCAATTGCAGAAAATTTCAGCTTAGCCAGTGATTAATGTAACAGCAGGTAGCTTACTTTCCTACTTTGTCAATCAGTTTCTATAGCATGAAAATAATGATATTTGCTCCTTTACTTTTCATAGAGGTGACGGGGAGATTAAAGAGGAAACATTGGTCATGGATTTCGTCTCTTGTGGAGCAAAGCTGCCATGACGATTTAGCTCCATGTGGAGCTATTTTAAGATCGAAATACTTCAGCCTGGTCCTTAGCTACCTAATGCCCTTTACACTTCTGCTGCCATTGTACAGAGCTGGTCAGAGTGTGTACGTTTAAAATGACCACTCTCTGGGGACAGAGAATTTCTGTAGAACCACATGAAGCACCGTTGGCTCTCTACCTTCAGTAGAACCACAAATGTCCACACAGCCAGAAAAACCAACCATCTCTCTTTCACGCAGTTAAGGACAGCATGAGAGATTCTCTTAGAGTTAGTGATGCAGCGTCCACTGCCATGGAACATGCTAGTGTTCAGGCAAAAACTGGTTCAGTGGTTCAGTCATTCCATTTGGGGTTTCTGCTCCCCCACTGCATAGGAAAGTGCTGGTATTAAAGTAGAGGTCGATTAATAATTCTTTATTGGAAGGTGGCAACAGAAACCAGAAATGGCAAGAAGCGCAGAGAGAGATGAAATCAGATAGAACGCAAAACTTAGAAATGTAAGAATCTGTCAAGAATGGTGAAGAGTTAGAGATTTTACTCTAATTGCAAGTTAAAAACTTAGTCTGCCACAACTTCATGGATGCTGGCAGAAGATACAGACTTTGGGTTAGAGACAAGGGACTTTACAACTCACAGAAGAGCACCGGTGGCCTGAGCTTCAGTTTGCATTAGTTCTCTTGTCCGTCAGGCTGAGAGGGGGCTGCGTGGGGATGCTTTGAACACGGTGGCTGTGTATCACAGCTGAGGAATCCTGAGTTTAAAGAAATCCTAATATTATGAAGTGGAACAAGCCAAGTTGCCCAACTTTTGCCCTAGGGAGAGATACTATCTTTCTTATTCTGGTCAGGAACAAAACTGCCTTTTGCACCTAATGGAGATCCTTCACCATCCAGGGCTCTTTGCTATAAAAACGTCCTTGAGAAAAATAGTCAAGAACAAAAGCTATCAATGTCTCAGTGCAGAAGACATGCAGAAATGTGAAAGGCCAATGGACAATTGCCTCCCCAAAGTCTCATGAGATCCTGAGCTGGCTCTTCAGGGTCCCTGGTTTCCAATATTCTACCCTTTCTCGGGAGCAGCACCTCTCCACTGGTTATGCTTTTATACATATCTGTATTCTGGTAAAGTGCTCTGCATGATATAAAATATGTTTGATAAATGACTTCAAACAGTTAACCAAAGGTCTCATTTTCTGATGCCTGTGCAAGTCACTATTTTCCCCTCAGAAATTCAGTTCTGCTCAGCCATCAATCACTCAATGGGAAACTTTGCAAAGGTGGCATATCAGATAAATTCATTAACCAATTTAATCCATTTTATGTATATACTAGAAATTGCATGGGGATATTTTATTGTATTTCCAGCTAAGAGAAGCAATTTAATAATAAATTACATCTGTCATTTCATGCAGACTTCTGTATTTACCTTTTTTGGGTCACTTTTGTTAGACTAGTGATTCCCAAATTTTCTTGTATATCAAAATCTTTTGAGATCTTTTTTCATAATCAGGTTCCCTGGCCACTCCCTTAGAGATTCCTACTCAGGATGTCTGGCATGTATTCTTGGAATACCTGATTTAGAAAACTTTCTGGGTGATTTTAGCTATAGCTTGGTATGGGCACTTGCAGATTTTAATTATAATTCACAGTTATTAACACTTCTATTTATGACTTAAGAGGAAAACATTTAAAATCTAAAATTTTTTATTTTTGGTTTCATTGCTACCCACTCTAATCTGTATATTTTCTTCTGCTTACTTTGGATTACATTTTCCGTTCTTTGCCTAGTTTTTTAAGGTGGAAACTGACATCATTGATTTGACACTTCTTTTCTAGTATGCATATTTACTATTTTAACAGCATCCCACAAATTTTTATATATTTTGTTATCATTTTCATTCCTCTGAAATACTTTCTGATTTCTCTTTTAATTTCTACTTTAACCCATAGATTGTGATTGTTTACTTTTCAAATATATGGAAATTCTTCTTCCATATATTCTTCCAGAAATTCTTCTCTTATTTATCTCTATTGTAATTACATTGGTCAAAGAACATACTTTGTAAAGACATACTTTGTATGACTTGAATCCTTAAAATAAATGAGACTTGTTTGTGATCCAAAAAAAAAAAAAAAATCTAAAATGTAAGGAGCTGAAGAATATTCTAATCACAACTGTGTAATTTTAACTGGGAAAACAATACATCTCTGAAAAAGTATGGGAATAAATTATTTTATACTTTGAGCACCTTTGGGGTTTTGAGGGGGTTTCTGGTACAAGAATAATTAGAGCAAATCAAGAAGTGTGAAAAGGCTGGTGATTTTTTAAAAGGCTGGAATTGCCCACATTTTGATCGGCACAGGGCTGTGGGTTTGGAGAGGACTGTGATAGGAGCACAATGGCAGAGGGGTGCCATTACAGCACCTTCTGGCCAGGTGACTGGAGGTCATGCCGAGAGTGTTGGTGGAGGGGACGAACCATGCAAGAGAAACAAGAGGAAGACCGAACAGAAATTTAGTATTTGGGCAAACTTTTGAAGAAGAGTGCCAAATTTCAGAAGATTAAATACAGGACATTTCTAGATTCTGATTTTCAATTTAATCCCTCTTGGCAGCTGCTGGGTATACTACTAGTACTACTGCTGCTACTACTACTACTGCTGCTACTACTGCTACTACTAGTAGTACTGCTGCTACTATTGCTACTATTGCTGCTACTGCTGCTACTACTGCTACTATTGCTGCTACTGCTGCTACTACTGCTACTACTGCTGCTGCTACTACTACTGCTACTACTAGTGCTGCTACTACTACTGCTGCTTCTACTACTACTACTGCTACTGTTACTACTACTGCTGCTGCTGCTACTACTGCTGCTGCTGCTACTACTGCTACTACTACTGCTACTACTACTGCTACTACTAGTAGTACTGCTGCTACTACTGTTAATACTACTGCTGCTGCTACTACTACTGCTACTACTACTATTACTACTACTACTGCTACTACTAGTGCTGCTACTACTACTGCTGCTTCTACTACTACTACTGCTGCTACTACTGCTACTACTACTGCTACTACTACTGCTACTACTACTGCTACTACTAGTAGTACTGCTGCTACTACTACTACTGCTGCTACTACTGCTACTACTACTACTGCTACTACTACTATTACTACTACTACTGCTACTACTACTGCTGCTACTACTACTGCTGCTGCTATTTTGATTATTCTCACCCTAAGTCTCCGGCCATTTGGTTGAAATGAGGGGATGATGAACCCAGCTGAGTCTGCAAGTTAAGGTCCTGGTTCCGTATCTCTAAGTAGCCTTGTGATCTCTGAGAAATGTGTTGGACTCTCCTGGCCTTTGCTTCTGATCTAAAACATGAGTTGTGTTCAGTTAGATCAGTGGTTTAGAAATGTCACTTCATGGCCCCAATGAGATTTTCGATAATGTAAAACACAACCAAAAAATAGAAAATAATAAAATTTAAAATACATATGTAAAAGAACAATAAAGAGGATCTTTAAACTCTGATTCTTTATTCTGAGATTATGCTTTTCCTGCCTTTTTGGTGGCAGCACTTTGTTTTATATGTAATAGAAGAGAAAATTTTTATTTATATATTTTTAATGCCTTTACTTCTTGGCAAAATTAGGAACAACTCTATGCTGATTCTAATTTGTGTGTGTGTGTGTGTGTGTGTGTTTATTTCCTGGTTTACTGAAATTCAAAAGTCTGGGAATACTGTGGAAAACAGTTTGGTAGTTTCTCAGAAGACTAAACATAGAATTACCATAGACCCAGCAATTCTACTTCTACATGTATATAACAATGGAAAACAGGGAATCAAACAGATATTTGTGTACCCTATTTCATAGCAACATTCTTTACAATAGCAAAAAGATGGAAACAATCCAAGTTTCCATCAGCAAATGAAAAACAAGATGTGGTATACATATACAATGGAATATTATTCAGTCATAAAAGAGAATGAAATTTTGATACGGATACAATATGGTTTGACTTGAAAACATTATGTTTAGTGAAATGTCAGACTCACAGGGAGAAATATCGTATGATCCCACTTACATGAGGTACCTAGAGTAGTCAAATTCATAGTGACAGAAAGTAGAATGGAGTTTATGTTGAGCGAGGGGGAAGTGGAGTAGGGAGAGTTTTTGTTGAATGGGTATAAAGTTTTTGTTGGGGATCATGAAAAAGTTCTGGGTATAAATAGTAGTGGAAGTTGCGCAGCACTGTGAATATATTTAATGCCATTGAATTTTATACTTAACAAACAGTTAAAATGACAAATGTATCTTATGGGTATTTTGCCACAATAAAAAAAGGCTTGAAACTACTAGACCACATGACCTTTCAATTTTTATGTCCTTCTAGTATTTCATTGTTAACCTGCCCTTGTGTAATAATATGCCAAGGATTTTTGCCTATAGCAGATTATATTTAAAGATCAAGGAGAACTACTGTTCAATTATGATAAAGTCTATGGTTATTATTATATTTTGTAGTACAGTCCCAAATCCCTAAAAAATAATAAGGAATATTAAAAGTGTTTTCTGTAAATTATGGAATTTTGTAGCTTACTGTGTTTTCTAAATCTTAAGTAAACATTGATTTTTAAGTAAAGTAAAAGCTATTGTATTTTTTAAATATTTTATTTATTTGACAGAGAGAGAGAGAGACAGTGAGAGAGGGAACATAGCAGGGGGAGTGTGAGAGAGAGAAGCAGGCTTCCTGTGGAGCAGGGAGCCCGATGCGGGCTCGATCCCAGGACTCTGGGACCATGACCTGAGCCAAAGACAGACGCTTAACGACTGAGCCACCCAGGCGCCCCAAAGTAAAAGCTATTAGCACAAAGTTTATAAATAAGAATTTTTGAATTGGGCTCATGTGGTAGGTAGACTTCTGAAATGGCCTTCTATTATACCTGTCTCCTGGTATTCATGGGTTCGTATATTCTCTTCCCTTTGAGTACCGGTTGGACCTAATGCTTTGCTTCTAACCAATAGAATATGGCAACATTTCTGCAATTAGATTATGAAAACTCTTACTCCCAATTTTCCAGCAGATTCTTTATTGACTTCTTGGTTTTCAGGTTTTGATGAAGGAAACTGTTATGTTGGAAATTGTGGTGGTTAATTTTATGTGTCAACTTGGCTAGACTATGGTGCCCAGTTGTTTGGCTTAACATCAGTCTAGATGTTGCTCTGAAGGTATTTTTTTTGGTTGTGATAACATTTAAATCAGTAGACTTTGAGTAAAGCAGATTAAATAAAGTAGATAATGTGGGTGGGCCCTGTCCAATCAATTGAAGGCCTTAAGAGAAAAGACTGAGGTCCCCTGTGGAAAAGGAAGTTCTATCAGCTGACAGTCTTCAGACTGGAGCTGAAACATCAACTCTTCTTTGGGTCTCCAGTCAGCCTCGTCTGCCCTGCAGATTTTGTATTTGCCAGTCTCCACAAGGGCATGAGCCAATTCCTTAAAATAAAACTTTCTATATTTATATAAATCCTATGTGTTCTGTTTTTCTGGAGAACCTTGACTAATACAGAGAAGTCTACATGGCAAGAAACTGAAGACAGCCTCAGTCCAGTAACCACCTGAGGAACTGCATCCCTCACTTCAACTGAGTGAGAAGTACTGAATTCTCCCAATAACCATTAAGTGAGCTTGGAAGTAGACCTTGCTCAGTTGAGTTGTGTTTGCAGCCTTCTGAGAGACCCTTAAACAGGGGACCTGCTGAGCTGCAGTCTGGATAGGAACTGTAAGAAATAGAGGTGTGCTGTTTTAAGCTGCTAGGTTTTGGGATAATTTATTATGCAACAATAGATAACCAAATGAGTTTTTTAAAAGAAAATATTTGTTAGCAGAATGAAAACATCTGGAAAAGAGCTTGAGTTTCATGTATTTTCTGAAGAAAAGGTTTGCTCGTAATTTGTTTCCCTGCCACTAGTCACCTAGTTCCTTTCCTTCGAATTTGCACTTCCAGTCTGCTGTAAAACAGGACATGGATAGCTAGACTTTTTAGCATTAATATTAAATAAGTTGTAAATTGTGAGGGTTTAAAAAGTCTTAATAAGATAAAATAGGATAAAGACTCTTTGCGAGAGAGGGTGCATGATTTGGTTCCTAGACTTCATGTCATTTATTTTGGCACCTAGGTGCCATTTTATTTTCTTGAAGTTCCTTCACTGTGTTTCTGGAAAAGAAGTATCCCAGGGGATCATTAGAGTTGTTTTTTTTTTTTATCCTTTATTGAAAAACTCAAAATGTAAGAGAGATAGAGACAGAAAGAGAGAAGGAAAAATAACAATCGAGTTTCCTACACAAGTCAGAAAAAAATGCTCACACTTTGGATTTGAGAACGCATGAACTCTGACGTAGTATTTTGGGCATCCTTAAATAGTTGCAGTATTTTTTTTTTTTTTTTTTTTTTGGTCTTCAGCTTCAGTGTTTTACTTTCATATATTTTCTATCTTTGAAGTTATGTTGTCTCCTAATATTTGAAGAACCAGTGATTCAAAATGAGGGCAGAGATGTCAAATCATGTTTTGAACAGAACGCAGGCAGCAGAAGGTCTCAGGATTTATTTCTGCATCCCCAAGTGACTTGCAGTGCAGTAGGGGCACAGTTCTGCTAAATCTCTCCAAAGATTGCCAGTCAACAACATGGGCAGCTCTGTAGGGGTAATTCATGTTTGTAAATACTCCAAGACCCTTGACCTAAGATGTTGTTGAGGTGCAAAGTATTATTTTCAAGTGACTGAACATCTGGAACCTATGAACTCTACAGAATAAAGTGGTTTGAGTAGTTTACTTAACACTTCTTGTGTTTGGCTTTACTGATTGCTAGGCATGTAAGAAATAGAGAAGATCCAAAACAAATGAGCAAAGGGAAAGAAAAAAGAGAGAGGGAGGCAAATCAAGAAACAAACTCTTAACTATAGAGAACAAACTGATGGTTCCAGGAGGGGAGGTGGGTGGGGGCATGGGTGAAATAAGTGATGGGGATTAAGGAGGGCGCTGGTCGTGATGAGCACCTTGTTATGTATGGAAGTGTTGAATCACTGTATTGTACACCTGAAACTAATATTACACTGTATGTTAACTAACTGGAATTTAATTAAAATCCTAAAGAATAAAAAATAAACAAATAAAATAAGGAGAAGATCCAAATAAAGTTGTTTCATTCTCTTGTTTTAAAGAATATCATGCCACATAACAGATTTCACACCTAATTTGAGGATAGTCCTTGTGGTATTCTTCAGTGTTTCTTCACTTTTTGTGAATCTGTTTAGTTTTATGAATCTCTAGATATAGCCACAATTAAAAAAAAAGAAAAGAAAAAGGTCAATGCCATAGAGATATCCTCAGAATAACTTATTTCCCGGTGTGAGTCCACCAGGAGGTTCCTGTATCAACCTGTCTTTACCTTCCATTTGAAGCATGCTGAAGAGAAGGGTGATGCTGAGGGCAGCATCTTCACTGGTATTGCACACTCCTGTCTTCCAGGTTCCCCTTGAATATGACTCTTTCAAAGATATCCTTATCCCCTCAACTTTCCAAAATGTGAGAAAGTGTGGCCAAGTGGCTTTCACCTAGCAGTGGATAAGGAGGGGGGGCATGCGTTGAACTTGTCACTGATTTAAGCTCACTTTTGCTGTAGAATGTCTTACACATGGCGGCAAGATAGAAGGGGTTTTAGCACATACACTTAGTGGGTGTTGAATTGCTTGCATAATTACCTTTCTCTATATCTCTCATTGTTGAGAAAAACCTTACTTGTTGGCTTTTTAGCATACACTGTGAGAGTATTTTATGATTTTTTTCCCCCACTAGTTTCAGGTACTGTGGTTAGTTATTTGCTATACCTCACAGCCATTTGATTAGCCTGTATAAATGTCAGTCTGAGTGAATGGTTTCACTTTATGTAGTGTCTGGAAGTCTAACTAATGGTACCATTATAAAGTGAGGAAAGGAAACAACTATAAGAATCACAGTCCTTCGTGGAAATTGTCTTGTTCCTTCTGATTTGTGAAGTCTACCAGGTGTTAAGAGCTCCTTGATTGAGCCTAACAGTCCTTGAACATAGGGATGGAGTTGAGTTTTAATGCAATTGAATCGCAAACTATACAGTATTTTGTAGACTCACATCAATTGGCAGGCTAGAAAATGAGGACTGGCAAAAAACTCACATCCATAAAACGTCTCCTAGGCTCATCTACTTCAAATGCCTTTTCTATCAGTGTTAGCATATTTGTCCCAGCTCCCTGGACTCAAGTCCTTGTGAGGAATTACAATTCAATTTTTCCAAGATCACCTCTGAATCACATCAGTCACTACTTTCTTTTTTATCTTGTGCACAAGATTTCCCTTTGCTGGTCTTCTGGTGGTTCTCTACTCCTCTGACTTCTATTTTATCACATCCGACCAGTTTTCGTCTTACAGTTTTGCCAGTTTCTTCTCTGCCTCCTTCCGCATTTCTTCTCCTTTATCCCTTAACTGCTCTGTTGCCTTCTTCCCTCAGCTCTGTTCAGGCTACATTCCTTTTCTTAGAAATCTCATCCTCACTCATCATTTTATAATTGCTTAAATGCTAATGATTCCTGAACGTATATATCTTGTCTTGACCACTCCACTGTTGTTCAGATTTATTACAGCCTGCTCTGTCTATCCATTTAAGTTGTGTAGGTACCTCAGATGAGACATGTTCAAGACTGAATCCATTGTCTCTCTCCCCTTTGAATCATCCTCTTGAATTTTGAATAATATCTGACACACCACCCACTGAGCCAGCTGACAGAGAAAGAAAGTCAGCAATCATCTTAGATATTTCCTTCTTTACTTTTCTTATCCCATAAACCCCACAATCCTTTCCATTTGATCTCTGAAATATTTCCAGAGTCTTTCCTTAGTTTTTCATCACTGTTATTCTGCACAGGTTAATGCTCTTTCACATCAGGATATGTTAACAGTATCCCAACTAGGTTTTTTCTTTTCAGCCTCACCTTGTCCTAATTTATGCCTTAGATGGAAACTTCTAAAACACAAATCTGACCATAACACTCTTAAGATTAGAATAGTATTTTTCATCTATAAAATTAATACCAAGCCCCATAAAATGACCCAAAAGACTGCTTTTGTTCTTTATATTATATTATGGTCTTCTTCCAGACTGATTCCTCCCTCCACTGTAATTCTCCCTCAACCTTCAAGACTTAAGTTCAAGTATAACCTACTCAAGAGACCTTCCTTTTTCTCACTTAGGGTGGGCTAAATGCCTCTTCTCTCACCTCCACAGCAGCATATCCACAACATTCTCATTGCACTTGTGAAGTTGCAGGAGAATTATGTTCATTATTCTGTGAAGTCCTCAATACTGCCATCCTTCCACTCCCAGAGCCCAGTGTAGTGCCTAGACCAAACTTGGTGAACTGAGCCAGGATATTCCAGGTTCTTATATCAAACAAATGCTGCGGTAGCTTTATAACCAGTATCCTTGCCTCTATCTCATTCTTGCTACAATCCACCTTGCACACAGTTGATAGGTGAATATAAATAAAGCACTGCTCTTATAATTTTCTTTCCTACTTAAGATCTACAAAAGCTTCCTAATGTTTTATAAAGATTTATGATCAAATTTATCTGTCTTTCCTCATGTGACTGGTACTACTTTATCCTTTCAGATACATCAACTGCTTCTTCTCAGCTATCTCTTCTTAACTCACACTGCTCTCCTTTGCTATCACCACTCAGTTCAATCCTCATAAACTTTCAACTTTAAGTAAACTCTTAGCATTTAAAAAGAACTTTCATAATGCATGCTCATTCCCTAATTTTTGCTCTTCTTTCTGAGTATTTTGCTTTCTTTGCGTCCTAATTTAAATTCTATTTTCTTGAAGGTTCAAATCACAATTATCACTCTTCTGATATCCACAGGAGGAGATAGCAGTCTTTTCCTCAGTCTGTATTTTTCTAATAAAGACACGAAGTTATGCTTTTTACCATATGGTTTCTCCAACTCTAAATATCTCTCCAAGTTTTCCTAATGTTTAAAGCTGTGTATTGTATCTAACTAGCATCAGAGTTTCTCAAAGGTAAAGACTAAAACTTCTCTCTCTATATATATATTTCATACATGGTCCTTGGAACAGAATAGATTCCCTCTGTGGGTGGCATTTACTGAGATATTCTTCTCCTTCTGTGAAATAAATTTATTTTCTTCTCATACTTAAATTCATTCCTGGAAGATAGTTGATGTATTCTTAAGTTTCTTTTCTTGTAGTATTCTTGTAGTATTTTTGGACAGTCCTTCAAATAATCAGGAAAAATGATTTTTTCTTTATCATGACATTGATTTTGACCCGGCCCCCAAAATGAGCTTTTGCTCTATAATCAGTGAGATTGCTGTTCCATGCACAAATAATAATCTGTAACATAATACACTGTATCAACATGACAACAGGCTAATGAACTAGACCTGAAATAAAGGATAAGGTGAGTTTTTTTTGTTTTTTAATCCAGTTCAGTGAAGTGATAGAAACATATTTGGAAGGAAGGATGTTAGTTTATAGGTTTACTTTCTTTGATTGCCTGCCATGGATTTCTTTTTATTTTCACACACATCAGCAATATTATGTAGAAATAATGAGTGCTTATATCATGGAGACTAGGTCTTTGCCTTAACAAAATAAAGCAAGTTTTAAATCTAACACAGTTGGGGAAAACAATGATAGTAATACAAAGATAAAGTACCATGTTCTGTGTAATGAGATCTACTGTTTAGCTAACAACCACTTTTTCACATGTTATAATTGGGTAGGATTTATGTTCCAGGTTAAAGCTTCACACGCAAGCAAATTCTAGAGATTTTTAAAATGTAAATTTAGTGATAACAATAAATCCCCCCAGGGAGTCCAGCATTATTTACAAAGTCAATTGGACTATGACAGTGATCCTTCTTTTTATCTCTTATATAGCTCCAACTCCATTTTCCAGCTTTTTCTCAGAGCTCTACAACCTATAACTTAAACAGCGAATATCAGGCATACTAAAGTCTGCTCTTCTCATCAGGGGACTTGTGCAATTGACTTGCTGTCCTGGTGAGAAGAAGAGCAAATTGGTATGGGGCAAAAGGTCAATCTGCATTCATGGTGTGCTAATGTCTTTATAGATGAAAAAATTATAATAACCCTCCTGGATATACCACACTGTATGCATATCTCTCTCTTTTTTTTAATAAAACACTTGTGCAAATTCTTTGAAGATATTTTAAGTGAAATTGAACTGGCAATTTTATCAGGGTACTACTTACCGATGGCCTTCTGCCTCTAATTTGAGAAGTACTTCCATGGGAAATAATGTTGTTCTGGAACTCTCCATTCAGACAGGACATGCAGCTGCCTTTATCTCTTTCATGTTAATCTCATATCCAATGGGTAATAACTTAATAAGGGGGCTCACTATTATTTAATTTTTGATGAACATAGCACATCTGAATTTCAAAACATTAAATCTTAATGTTTGTTTCAGTGTTCCATGTCCTGCCATATTGAGGGGATGTTTCTGGTAAAATCACTTAATTAACAGCCAATCACGACAAGGGACCTGTCATTCTGAGTCGAGCCAACATGCACTGTATAAACATGATTAATAAAAGAACACCCTGGAGTAAAAGAGGTCAATCTCTGCATCATGACATTAAAAATTGGACTGTGGCATGTCAACAACTTTAATTGAGTTAAGTGTTCCATGAAAAGAATTGAAAAAATCAGAATGAGAAACAGGGGCTTTCATTATTTCCAAAATTGTTGATGCAGGATTTTTTTTTTTTTTCCCAAGTGAGGGAATCTTGCATCCCTAGAAGAAATACCAAAGTGTTAGTTGATCTCTCTTATAAAGAATATTAAATACCTCCATCAATAGAAAGGCTAAAACATGATGTGATATCTATTGGATATTCAGTAATTCTTGTTCTTTTTAATTTTAAAAAGATAATACAACAAGAGAATATCAGAAGATATAGTTATTAAGAAATTCTAAAGAGGAATTTTAATAAGTTTGGACTCTTTTGCCTTTTATCAACCTGTTCCAACATTCTTTTTTAGGTTACTAAAAAAGTAATTTTGATTGCTTTAAAAAACTATGAATAATTTATACACAATAAAATGTATAGATTTTAAGTGTTCCAATTTGTTGAGTTTGATCATTGCATACACTTGTATAAAAGGTAGAGAATGTTACACCATTTAAGGAAGTTTTCTCATGACCTTTCTATTAACCCTATAGTGAGGTGCAACCACTTGTAGATTCGTTTTATCTGACTAGAACTTTATAAAAATGGAATCACACCATATGTTACTCTCCCAATGTTCTTGAGATTCATCCATGTAGTGGTAGAAATATGGTCTTTATTGGTAGTTTGCTCCTTTTTATTCCTGATTATTATTCCATTGTATGGATATAATACAATTTGTTTTTCTGTTTTCCTGTTGTTTACAGTTATCTTACACTTTCAGCAATTGCTCTATTATTTTTCTTTGTAGAAATACCCAGCCTCGCTACTTTGCTGTCGTACTGCCTAGGTGGCTAAAGCTTGTTTCTTCATTGTTCTGAAGGGGGGGGGGGGGGGGGGGGTAATTTTAAATCAGTGATGGAAGAAATATGTTTGTAATTGATTAAGAATTTGGCTATGACTGTTAATGCCTTAGAACAGATGTACTTTTCTTAAAAGAAACATAATTCATTACAATTGTTATTTAGAGTGTAAATATAAGCGTATTTGAAAAACTGTAAAGATAATTTATAAGATGTTGTAGTTTATACAAATGATAGGTATTTGGATAATACTTTCAAAAATGCCTATTCTATGCAATAAAATTTTTTCATTTATTGATGTGCTTTAATCTTTCTTTGTTCTAGAAGTTTAAGTAAATCAGGGTATGCAAAGATTTGTGTGCATGTATTTTTAGCTATCAAGAAAATGCATGTTCTAAAATCCCATAATTATGTATAGAGCAATACCTCTGTCCAAAAGACTGTAATTATTTAGAATACAGTGGGCACACTGTTAGCATAATTTACCTCATTGTTCAAAATAGCCATACAAATGGTCCTACTTCAGATGACTGACAACTGCTTTGAAAGACTCAAGGGATGGGCCCAAGTATCAAATTAAAGGCATGCCATAACACATTTTTTAGCTTGTCATTTGCTGCATCCAGTTTTACATTATGATTCTGATATGAAATTAAATTTCCCATAATGGATGATTTTTTTTCTTTCCCCCTCCAAACTGTTAGTTCTTGTGAACAAGGTTTGCTTTTTGTTCACCTCTGTGTCTTTGAATCCTAATGTCCGCTCCAATCCCCAGAACATGGTAAGTAATAAACATAATTATCCTTATCTTTCTACTCCAGTAAATGGAAACTATTTACCCTCCTACTCAAACTAGATTCCTGTAAGTCATTATGGACTCTTCTTTCCTCCTATTCTTTTAACTTGTCAGCAAATCCTGTGAATTCTACTTTCAGAATATACCTTGAAATCATCTACTTCTTTCAATTTTTCATCTGTTTCCATCTTGTTGGGGCCACCCTCATCTATCTTCTGGATTATAGCCATTGTCCCCACTTGGCCTCTTTTCCTTCTCTTTCCCCTTTAAATCTATTCTCCACACTGCAGCATGAAGAATGACATTTTTAAAGCATAAATTATAAAACTATAACATATCCTTTAAAATCTCCCAATGAGTCGGGTGGGGGGAATGCGTGAAATAGGTGAAAGGGATTAAGAGCATACTTATCTTGATGAGCACTGAGTAATATATGGAGCTGTTGAATCACTGTATTGTACACCTGAAACTAATATAACACTGTATGGTAACTACACTGGAATTAAAGATACATAAGTAAAATCCCCCAAAGATATCCCAGTACACTTAGAAGAAGTCCAAATTTGTTGCCCAGTCTATAAAACCATCCAAAATCTGGTCTCAATTTATTCATCTAGTTTTAAGTTTTGACTCTGTTCCCCCTATACAGATCATCAGGATTTCTTAAAACACATCAGCTTCTTTCCAATATCATGGCCTGCTTGCCATAGAGGGAATATAGTGTGATGCTTATATGCCCATACTTTGCAGCCAGGATTTGCCTTCTGATCGTACCACTTGCCAGCTGGGTGGCTTTGGGCACAAATCACTTAAGCTCTCTGTGATTACATTCATTTCCTCATCCATATGGAAAATGAAGAAAATAATAGTGTCAGTGTCAGAGAGTTGTCCTGAAAATTGGATGTAAAATATTTAGAAGAGCGCCCAGTAAATCCTAAGTGTTCAGTAAGACTTAGCTGTTAATATCAGGCACTGTAGTGTTGCTCAGCACTCACTTCTACCTCTTATTCCTCAGCTCTCACCTTTAAACATCATCTGCCTCAAGGAGGATTTGAACACCTCAGCTGAAATTAGCCCTTTTAAAAATATTTCTATATTTCATTTCTTCATTCATGTCTATTATAGGACTTATAACACTGTGTATTTATTTTATTTACTTGGTTGCTCTCTTCTCTGTCTCTGTCTTCCTTCTTTTTGGTTGCTAGAATGCAAGCTCTTGGAAGACATGGATCATGCAGCTAACTCAGTGCCTGGCACATGATAGGTGTTTAATAAGTATTTCTCTGAATGAATCAATGAATGAAATTCTAGCAGCTGAGAATTCATATCCACTTCACAGTCATAATGGTAGTTACTCGTATATATTTATCACCTTCTCTTGGTGACAGATGCAACACCAGGGCGGAGATGAGAAAAGAGAGGCAAGTTCTCTAAGCATCCCAATTTGAGAGAACCTGTGATTCAAGAACCTCTTGCTACCTACCTAGTTACAATGGAGATACCTTAATGTTTATATCAATATAATAAGGACGCCAGTCTACATACTTCTATGTAAATTTATATGACTTATATTTAGTTTTATAATTCTCCTATATATGAGTATATATTTTCATTAGATAATTAGTTCTCAGCTTCTGTTGGAGATAATTATTCCCTCTTAAACTGAAAAAAATATAATTAAACAATTGTTTTTAAACTCAATGATTATCCAATGACAGACTTGTATATGGAACAACTAAAATAAATCAAGTGAAGAAAGTCCACTTCCTGAAGGTTTTCCTATTTGTTTTTTAAAACAGATGGCTCTGGTTTTAGATCTATGTATCTAGGACAAGAGAAAGGGTTTTCTGATTCAGATACTTTCTGTAGTGGTTAATAATTGACTGCCATTTTTTGTGATTCAAGTAAAAAAATGATACCCAAACCCATATAAGACCATACCATATATTTATTCCACTAATACAGATATTTTCACTTAAATAAGCTCACTTTTAAAATTAAATTTATTCATGTAAATATAACATACATAAAGAGAAGTTCACAAATATTAAATATACCTGTTGGTTAAGTTTCTCAAAGTGAATGCATCCATGAAACTATCATCCAGATTAATAGGGAGAATATTATAAGCATTGCAATCTCACCTCTCTTCTCCCTTCCCAGTCATGCTCCCTTCCCCCCACAGATAAACACAATCCTGAATTCTCAAATCATAGATAAGTTTGCTCTATTTTTGAATTTTATATAAGTGGAATCATACACTATGTGCTTTTTTTGTGTCTGGCCTCTTTTACTCGTATTTCTTTCATGAGATTAATCCATATTGTTGAATGTAGCAGTAGTTATATCTTTTAAATTGATGTATATGTTTCCATTTTATAGATATTTCATACTATAAAGATTCTTTCGGAGATTTCAGAGAGATACCATCATTTACCTATCTTACTGTTGATGGGAAATTTCACTTTTTGGTTACTATGAGCAGTGATGGTACAAGCATCCATGTTCATGTTTTTAGGACATGTAGGTACTCTTCTGGGTATATACCAGGAATAAAAATGTTGTCTCATAGGATACAATTTAGAAGACATTGCCAAAGAGACTTCAAAGTCATTATACTAATTTGAACTTCTGTCAGCAATGTTGAAGTGTACATTGGTATTTAAGTTGGGAATTCCTCACCAATACTCAGTATTGTAAGTGTTTTTAATTTTGTCCATTTAAGTGGAAGTATACTGAAATGTCATTGTGCTTTTATTTTATCTTATGTTTTATTTTTTTTTTAAGTTTTTATTTTAATTCTAGTTAACATACAGTGTTACATTAGTTTCAGGTGTACGATATAGTGATTCAGCACTTCCGTACAACACCTGGTGCTCATCATGACACAGGCACTCCTTAATCCCCATCACCTAATTCACCTATCCTCCCACCCACCTCCCCTCTGGTAACCATCAGTTTATTCTCTACAGTTAAGAGTCTGTTTCTTGCTTTGTCTTGCTCTTTTTTTTCCCCACTTGCTCATTTGTTTCTTAAATTCCACATCTGAGTGAAATCATATGGTATATGTCTTTCTCTGACTGACTCATTTCACTTACAGTATACTCTCTAGCTCCATCCATGTTGTTGCAAATGGCCCGATTTCATTCTTTTTTATGGCTGAATAATATTCCATTGTGTATATATACCACCTCTTCACTATCCATTCGTTAGTGATGGAAATTTGGGCTCTTTCCATGGTTTGGCTATAGCAGATAATCCTGCTATAAGCCAGGGTGCATATATCCTTTTGAATTAGTGTTTTTGTATTCTTTGGACAAATACTCCATTGTGAGATTACTGCATGGTAGGGTAGTTCTATTTTTAACTTTTTGGGGAAACTCCATACTGTTTTCCACGGTGGCTGCATCAGTTTGCATTCCCACCAATAGTGCAAGAGGGTTTCCCTTTCTTCATCTCCTTGCCAACACCTGTTGTTTCTTGGGTTGTTGATTTTAGCTATTATGACAGGTGTGAAGTGATAACCTCACTGATGTTTTGATTTGCATTTACCTGATGATAAGTGATGTTAAGCGTCTTTTCATGTATCTTTTGACCGTCTGTATGTCTTCTTTGGAATATGTCTATTTATATCTTCTGCCCATTTTTTAACTGAACTATTTGTTTTTTGGGTGTTGAGTTTCATCAGTTCTTTATGTATTTTGGATACTAACCCTTTATCAGATATGTCGTTTACAAATATCTTCTCCCATTCCATAGGTTGTCTTTTAGTTTTATTGATTTGTTTCCTCGCCTATACAGAAGCTTTTTATCTTGATATAGTCCCAATAGTTTATTTTTGCCTTTATTTCCCTTGCCTCAGGAGACATATTTAGAAAGATATGTTGAGGTATGTTGAGGTCTGTTCCTTCTAAACTTACTTTGTTGAGGGTTTTATCATGACTGGATGTTGTACTTTGTCAAATGCTTTTTCTGCATCTATTAAAATGAACATATGGTTCTTATTCTTCCTTACTGATGTGATTTATTGCATTGATTGATTTGTGAATATTGAACCACTCTTGCAACCCAAGAATAAAGCCCATTTGATCATGGTGAATGACTTTTTAATATATTGTTGGATTTGGTTTTTCTAGTATTTTGTTGAGGATTTTTGTGAGAATGAATTTTCCTTCCTTTTATATTTTTTGGAATAGTTTGAGAAGAATAGGTATTAACTCTTCTCTAAATGTTTGGTAGAATTCCCCTGTGAAGCCATCTGGACCTGGACTTTTGTTTGTTGGGAGTTTTTTGATTACTGAGTCAATTTCTTTGCTGGAGTCAGTCTGTTCAAATTTTCTATTTCTTCTTGTTTCAGTTTTGGTGATTATATGTTTCTAGGAATTTATCCATTTCTTCTAGGTTTTCCAATTTGTTGGCATACAGTTTTTCATTATATTCTTTTATCATTTCTGTGGTATTGGTTGTTACTTCTCTCTCATTGTAATTTTATTTTTTTGAGTCCTTTCTCTTTTTTTCTTGTTAAGTCTGGCTGGAGATTTATCAGTTTTTCGAAGAGCCATCTCCAGGTATCATTGATCTGTTTTTTGTTTGTTTGTTTTGTTTTGTTTTTGATTTCTGTGTTATTTATTTCTGCTCTAATCTTTATTATTTCCTTCCTTCTGCTGGTTTTAGGTTTTGTTTGTTCTTTTTCTAGCTCCTTTAGGTTTAAGGTTAGTGTGTTATTTGAGATTTTTCTTGCTTCTTGAAGTAGGCCTGTATTGCTATAAACTTCCCTCTTGGAATTGCTTTTGCTGCCTCCCAAAGGTTTTGAACCATTGTGTTTTCATTTTCATTTGTTTCATGTACTTTTTAATTTCTTTTTTTATTTCTTGGTTGACCCATTCATTGTTTAGTGACATGTTAATTAACCTCCATATATTTGTGGTCTTTCTGGATTTTTTCTTGTGGTCGTGAAACGTCATTGTGATTTTATGAACATTTCTCTGATGGCTAATGAGGTTGAGTGTCTTTGCATGTATTCATTGATCAATTGGATATCTTCTTTTATGAAGTGCTTCCCCAAGTCTTTTGTTCATTTTTTTAATGGGGGTTTCTGTCTTTTTCTTGTTGACATTTTAGAAGTTCTTTGTATATTCTGCATATAAATCCTTTGTGAGCTAAATGTATTATACATATTTCTCACTCTCTAATTTGTTTTTTGACTCTTGATATGCTCTTTTGGTAAAAGGAAATTCTTACTTTCAATGTAGTCTGATTTACCAATCTTTCTATTTTTGTTTAATACTTTTTATGTTCTATTTAAAAGTTTTTGACTATCTCAAAGTTGTGAAGATATTCTTCTATGTTTATCATATAGAATTTTGCTATCTTTCAGATTGAGATTTATAATTCACCTGAGTGGATTTTTAGATATGGTTAAGATTTACTTTTGACTTTTTATGATACACACGTATATATACAATATACATAATATCTTGTTTACTTTACATGATTTGCTGAAAAGACCATCTTATTCTGCTAATCTGTGGTGCCCCTTTTTAATAAAACAAGTGTTTATATTTTTCAAATAATGTCAGGAACATATTTTAAAGAGACAATATCTATCATTAACATCAGCCACATATATACTTTAACAATAGTAAATGTTAAAATGTTCAACAGTAAATGTTAAAATGTTAAGCACTACTAACTCTATTTACAAGAAAATGCACATTACACAAAATTTTTAGTAGAATTCTAAAATTGTTTGTTAACACCCATAGCCTATGTATTCTGATTTTTGAACCCCTGAGTTATAATATCCCGTGAATAAATGATGCCGTTCAGCTGTGTAACATGAAAATTAAAGTGGAATCTTTAGGGAGAAAAAGAATGAATGGGATTTTTGAGCTTGCATTTATATTTTTTTCACAAACATATTTAACTTTGTGATATAAGTGTGTTATACCTATATTATGTACCTTTGTATTTTTCAATGAATAGTTATTGATATGTACTGAGCAACTAGAACAAAGGAAAGAGTGCAGAGTTTGGGGTCTAGTGTGAGAAACCAAACTTCAATCAAATAGTAATTTATCTTTTGTAATAAAATGATACGAAAAAAGCAGAAGTTTTTTTAAAAACATGTTATTAGTAACCTAAGCTAATTTGTGGGTATTAGGGGTGAGTGGTGGGCAAGAGTCATAGAAGCCTTGCATAAAAAAAGGACATTTTAGTTGAGTGCGAATCATGGATATGAATCACTAGTTAAAGGATTGGGTGGAGGAGAAGAACAAGCATCAAGAGAAGCAGCGTCACATATAATGTCTGTATGGTAGGGGATAGCATGGTCAGTTTGAGGAGAAAAAAATCCAGCCTGAACTGTTGGTACCCAAAAAGCGAGGACGTGTGGCACCTGGCAAGGTTGGAGAGGTAGACAGGACTGTGCTCTTTCTCTAAGAGCCCTGGGAAGCTAGAGTGGACTGGGGAAACCAGCATAGTCAAGAGAGATGATGGTGCTTGGGTAATGTCATGTGAGACAATGAGAAGGGGTGGAATATGAAACAGATTGACCTTGAGAGGAGAATTTATAGAATTTGGTGACAAAGATTTGGTATTTGGAGAGAGAAAGAGGGAAATCCCAAGGACTGGTTTCTAGGTGTTTGGTTTATACAGCTAAACAAATGGATAATTAATTTATTGAGATAGGAGCAACTGTAAGACATGCCAAATGGATAGTATCTTTTTTCCCTTTGGATAGGCAGGAACAGAGTGCAGAGACCATGCATTTAGCTTTGGATTTGTTGAGTCCAAACTGATTTAAGATGAGGTTGAGTTGACAATATGTTGATTGTTTTGGATGTCAGGGAAATGGCCTGGCCAGAGGGTTTACATTTGGAGGTTAGAAGAATTTAGGTGGCACTGAAGCTAAGTGTGGAAGAGATTGTCAAGGAAGGCCCTGCAGGTTATGCATTAAGAGAATGGTCTTTATTTTTCTTGGTTCAGATTGGCTCTATCTGAAATCAGTAAATGAAATATACTTTCACTTGAGAGCATATATGTAACAGTTCTCTTGGTCACTGATAATTTATCAAGATTCTTTAGTAGGCTAAGAGGCCTAAGCAGAGTTGTTGGGGTTTTCATTAAGAAATTAAGAAATGGCAACTTTGGGAGTATATTTTATTTAAACCATTAGAAAGAGAAGTATCTTACTTTTTCCCCCTAAAATCAGAATTTGACATGTTTAAGAGCACATGATAAGCATGGATTATTTGTGTAGAAAGTTGTGCATGTGTGTGTGTGAATTAAACTGAGTAGTAAACATCTGAATATGTATCCAAACTACTTTGTCTTTAGCCTTTATCCATAAAAATCTCACAATTTTATAAATACAGCTTAATGTAATGATATAAAGGTACTTATAAGATTAGATTTTCTAGCTATCTCCAGAACTAGAAAAATGAGTCCTGAGAAAATGAGCCATAGGATAAAATATGCTATTTCTTGGGTTATTGTGGAAGAAGTTCAGAACAATGTTGCTTGGGTATCTGTGGAATGAGTTTACCACATGACACTGCAGTTGCTAAAAACATTGACATGGGACAGCTCCACAGTTTTGTCTAAGGTTAATCCTACGCTTTCCAGTGCCTGGCACAGACGATTACATGTACTGGGCAAGCTCTACTGTAAGCATTTCTCAGCCCTGGCACTATTGACATACTGGCTGGATAATTCTTAATTGTGTGCTGTCCTATGCATTGTGGGATGTTTATCAGCATCACTAACTCATATGCCGTTAGATACCAGTGACACACCTACCCTAGTTATGACAACCAAAAATGTCTCCAGATATTGCCAAATATCTTCTTGGGAGGGGGTCATTGGGGGAGGAGCAAAAATACCTCTAGTTGAGAACCATTGATTTATTTAATGAGAAACCTTTTCTTTCTGACAGGGCTGTTCTGAGTCCTCCTTGTCCTTTTCACCTATATCTGGGAGGGTGGAAGGATCTTAATTTTTGGACAGTATGAGAGGAAGAGCCTGTCGGTCACCCTGTTGTCAGAGGCAGAGGTCGTAGGTCAAGTCAGGTGCTGACAGGAACATTTAGTGAGGGGTCTTGAGGCAGGGTTCAAGGCTGTGGATTGTCTGTTAGGCAGCCAGGGTTCAATGGGGGGCACACACGCATGCCTATTTTATTTCCTCTATGCCTTATGAAAGAAGGTTTTCACAAGACGACAGTGGAACCCTTGTGAGATATCTTAGCAGATAGGTCAGAGGCCAACTCTAGAGGTTAAAAGTTGCCATTTAATTGACCCCTTTCTCTTTAGGTCACATCGCTTACAGAGAACAGTCTGAGGAATCAGGGAGTGAAACTGCCATTTCATGGGCATGAAGTTTCCTTTGAAAATATACAATTTAATGACCAAATAAAAAGTAGTTATGACCCTTCAGTTTGAATTGCTTATGTATGTGACTAGTAATATTATCCGACATATTTCTATTCTGGCTAGTCTTAAATGCCAGATATATCAGCAGACGTCTGCTGTACAGCATTAAGGGTTACGCAGGACTGGATTGAGGCTGCAAGTCTTTATCATCCCTCTGCTTTATACATATATATTCTTTCTGTAAGGGTTACATTGAAGGAGATGATGTATAGGCCTGGAGGAGAAGGATGGTTTCTTAGAATATCTCTGTCTGGAGGAAGAAAACAATATGTTCTTCGCCAGCATTTTTCTGGGTATCTTTGACCATAGCTAATATCAAACTTCTTTGCATAATTCTAGAAAACGCAGCTGAACTAGCTCCTAGTATGACATGCCTTGACATAGGATAGCAGCCAAGTGGAAACGTGTATTGTTATGACAGTAGAGAGATACAGAATCATGCTGGCTGCCAGCAGGAGTAGAAACCTAGTAACCTAAATGAACTCAACCAGAAATCCATTAAAAGATTGAATTTTTGGTCCATTCAGCTATTGATTATATTTATAGTGTTGGGGCAGCAGCAGTGAAAGCCTGAGTAGAATTATTAAGAGGGATTAACTACTGTATAAGTGAGTTGGCTCTGACGGGGTTAGAACAGCTAGAACAATAATTTTCCGAAAGGCCTGATTTATTCCCTGTGCAATGAAAAAAAAATAGATTTCTACAGATAGTTCATGTCAAAACATCAGAATGTAACAGGTGTCTCAACACCTGAAGGCACTGTAATGTTCAACAATGTTTGCCTTTGAAGAAAAATGAAAAACAAATGAACAATAGGTTCGCGTACAGTAGACCATGAGATCTTTCATGCCGGCGAGGCTGGGTAAGGTACAATACTGCATGAAATGGGAGTGACAGTATGTAGTTATTGCAAGGCTCACATTTACATTCAGAATATTAAATGTAGTAGAACCTGTTTCTGGTAAACTCAGCTGTGTCATATTATTTGTATAGTAACAGAGAAATGTGTCTTTTTTTTTTTTTCCTTTTTTTTTCAGTGCTGTCCTATAAGCAAGCTGTAACTAGCTTTAAAACAAAATCCATAGACAAGCAAACAAAGTTCAGGCCATTTATTTCAGGAAATGGAAAAACAGGATTATGAAAGAATCTCACTATAATTTGAGGTATTGCAAGTAGAGAAGCATGGGTAGAATTCCATAAAAATTCCTTTTCCAGATTTATGGAAGAAGTCTTAAAACACTCGTAGAACTTATTTTTACATTTCTTTTCACTAAGAATAAAACACAGAGAGAATCCAACTGTTTGGGCTTTGTGAGGACCATACTCTTGTTAGTATTGTAGAGAAAGGATAGAAAAAAGGCTCATGTGATTGTGATATTGTATTTTCAGTGACTCTTAGGGAAAGTTTTGTCTTTGTCTTTCACTAGCTATAATTGGAGAGAAAGCAGAACCATACAACCTACATGTCACTGAACTATGACAGTTTATTTTTTGTAAGCATGAAGTTGATCAATCTTTGATCCAAATATAGGACAGATTTTTATAATCAACCTTATCCCTTTTTCCATTTCAAATAAATGTTTTTGGCCATGAGATATAAAGCAAAATTAATTCTGAGTTTCAGCTCAAACTAGTTGGCCTTCCACAATGCCTGCCTTGGTTCTGGAAGCAGAACGACCCTGTCCTCTGGTAATACATTCTGGTGCAGATCTTCCTGTGTGCCTCGGCTATATTCTAATGGTGTAAGTAACAGCAATAGTCATAGTCACAGGGGGAATCTTTTCCTTTACAGAGACTACAGATTTTCACATCATTAATTATTCTTCCAAATAAAATCAGGACATTTATAGAAACAATGAAATGAAAGCTTTTTAGTCAGGGAAGTAAGGAGTGAAACTGGCTATGTGTAGTGATTAAGAATTATAGTGATTAAAGTTGAAGAGACAGATTTTCTGGATTCAGATGATGACTTTGCTGCTTACAAGTCCTAAGATCATGGGACATTTTTTTCCTCTTTTCTGTCTCTTTTTCTTCCTTGTCTGTAAAATGAAGATAATATTTCACTCAGCTTTTGGGGTTATTGTGAGCATTAAATATGTGTTTTCCCCCCCTGGCACATAGTTAAGTGCTCAGTAGGAAGTAAGTATTATTTTCTGTCATTATTACATTATTTGGTCACAATTTTAAAGAGAGCTAGTTCTAAAATTCATGAGTGGAAAGATAATGGAAAGTTGTGATTCCTCCTGACTTTGGAACCAAGCTGAAACTATGAGAGAAAACTAAGATGTATTGAGGGTCTGCTAATTATCAGACATTTTGACATGTATTATTTCATATAATCCTTACATAAAGGGTCTAAGGAAGATTTAATCACCCATGTATAGATGAGAAGACTCAAAGTGAGAAAAGTTTTAAGTTATTAAAACTCACACATAGTAGCAGGAGGGGTTGAATCCAAGTACGCTGAGCCAAGTTTTTTCTACTTCATCACCAGTGCACACCTTCCACAGTGCACTTGGTCTTGGGATGTCAAGTCTCTCTGGAAGTGTTCTACTCCCAGAGCCACCGCAACAGGGCTAGCCCCTGGCTGCAATAATCCATAGATGCTGCAGGGATGAAATTGATAGGTGTAACTTAAACTTGCCTCCTTCCCTATCTTTCTCCCTTTTAAGGTCCCAGACCCTATCTGAATTCTTGGCAGAACTCTAAGACAAAATGCCCTGCAGTCTGTCTTGTATCTGACAGTAGTTTTGGTAAACTGATGTCAACGCCCAGACTTCAGAGCTCAAGGGCTAGAGTTTCCAAAGCTCATCATTTATTTTAAAGTTCTTAGACCTAAAGTCTTATGTGGCTCTATATAGTATGTTTTGCAAAATATAGGGAGGGTGTGACTTGGTTAGTTTAAGAAAAATGCAGGTAGTGCTATACTAGATGGGACTGGTGAATAGGTTCCAAGGGCGCTCAAATCTGATTGCTTGGAGGTGGCTAGTTGCAATGCCATGATGAAAAAGGTTCTGAGGCTGCACAGGAAGACTGTCATCAATCAGAATGTCTGCCAGGACCATGAAAATGGGAATTGGTATCATGCAAACCACTTCTTAGCCATCTCTGGGCTAGAAGCAGAAATAGAATATGCATTCAGTTTGAATGTGACTTTTATCATCCGTGAATTAATTTTACAAATTCTCCTCACTGTTCAGGTGACCCTTCTTTCCTCACTAATCTTTATGTACTCCTCCTGAAGGTCTATGCTCTCTTGAAATGATAACTATTCTTTGGTAAGTAGCTGCATTATTCTGCCAAAGGCAACAAAAACTAGCTTTGAGAAGAAATGCCCACACACCAGTATATTTATTTTAATCTGTTTTTGGGAGTGTTGGGAATTTCTCCTAGAATCTACCGTATATTACCAGTATAAATATCACATAGTTAAGTAATGGCAGTAAATTATGAAAACATAACAACAAGGAACATTTTTTTTTTTAAAGATTTTATTTATTTATTTATTTATTAGAGAGGAAGCGAGAGAGAAACAGCATGAGAGGGGAGAGGGGAGAGGGTCAGAGGGAGAAGCAGGCTCCCCGCTGAGCCGGAAGCCCGATGTGGGGCTCGATCCCAGGACTCCGGGATCATGACCTGAGCCGAAGGCAGTCGCCCAACCAACTGAGCCACCCAGGCGCCCCAACAAGGAACATTTTAATAGTTTAGACCATGAGTTTGAAGAATGAGCCAATAATTCTATATTCTACTAGGCAAAATCATCCTTTGCTTATAGAATTGTATAAAACTAATTTTTGCAATCAGGATCTCTCAAATATGTGTGTTTTATTTTGATTTTACTGTTCATGGATCATTTCCCAGGAATATATTAAACGATGGAAAGATTAATGCTGTGGAGAGTTTTTGAGGATTTTATTTCTGCATTGACTGATATGCTCTTAATCTTGAATGATATTGATCCATATTTAATAGTGAATTGAGTGTATTCTTTCTCAGAATACTCAAGTTGAGTATTAGCAATTGAAGAAAGCAAATGTCCAGATAATGTCCTTTACATCAACTGCAAGTGTATTGTTTCAGGTGTTAAATGATGGATTAAAGAAAGAAATCAGTAAAAGCAGGTGTGCATGCACCCTCTTTTTCACGAGCTAAGATGGCATTTCAATTTAGAGACTTATTGAACATTTGAGGAAATACACATGCCTTTTTTATGCTTTTTTTTTTTTAAAGTAACAGCATCTTGGATTTGCTTACTTAAGCACCAAGTAAATCCAGGGGAAATAGCCAACTATTTTTATTTCCAAATGTTACATCAGGTTATACGCGTGCATATCCCACAGAATTGTCTTTTAACATATGAAGATTTGAAATTGATTAGAAGTGAATTGCTGTTTCAAACTACATTTATTATGGTCAAGCGGATTCAATACTTCTAAATCATAAAGCTTTCTTTTACATTTGGATCATCACATCTGCAGATAGAGAACTGCTCTGAAATAAATAAAGTTGGCTTCTTGTGCAAACGTGGCTGCAGAAGTCAGCATTTTCACCCCTCTCCTGCAAATCGTAAACAGAGCAATAAGAAGAATGGAAAACAAAGAAACACAGCCCTGCAAATTTCATCTTCAATTAAACCAGGAGACAGAAATAACACACGTCCTCCAGAATATACAGAGGAACTGCCACAAGCAGCTGAGATGTGATGGAAGCTGTGAAGGAGGGATGAAAGGGAAGAAGCAACCCCCCTGCCCCCGCACCCCGCTGACTCCTGGAGTGGGGAGAGGACCAGGGAAAGCAGGTTTCAGAAAATGGAAGCAGATATAAACTTCCTGAAGTGGGGAAAGCTTTATTCTCTGTTTTAACAATGTTACTGAACCTAGGGTGAGCAGGGCTGGAGGCAGAAGGCTTTCTGGGCTCAGTCTGTCCCCAGAGGAGAGAGGTGGGCCTATGCAGAGAGATGCAGTGCTTGCAGGAAGCAGGGGATCTGCGTCTGGGACAACAGAGGAGGGAATAGCGAGGGCAGAATTGTCTGGCAGGTCAGTCAAGAGTCATCTGAGGCAATTTCAGCAAAAAGCCTGGAAGTGAGCACTGAATATATTTGGCTCTAGAACAAAGATTATAATAAATGTAGGGATGAGAAGGATGGTATAGAATATAAATCTCATTTGTTATCACAGAGGAAGAATGAATACACTTAAAAGCATTGGGAGAGGAAGGGTGAAGACAGTGGGGGAACCGTGTTTGATAATGGCTTCATTTGTAATAACTGAGAGTCAAACTTTTATTGAAAGCTGGAAAATGTATTAGGTTGAACTAGATGGAATTAGCATTTTATAATCCCCAAACAATTGAATATCAGAAATCTCATATAGTTCAAATCATATCTAAGGCGCTCTTAATTGTGAAATGCTCTATTTTGAGATCTACCACTGAGTAAGAAAAAATGCACCTCCAATTATAGTTGTAACTTATCCTTGATTGTAAGGTACATTTCAACTTTAGACACATTAACATGTGAAAAAATGGGCTTCTTCCATTCTGTAAAATGGGATAAGAGAAGAATAAAGCATATGTAATAGCTGAAGGAAAGTACATTGTACTATTGAAAATTACGTGATAGAAGAGAAAAAAGAAAGAAAATGCTAATTTCTCCATTGCCCATAATACAAATACTGTGTGCAAAAATGGAGCACTTGTGTATGTATGCATAAATTGTAAATAATTACAATGATAACTACTCCATCAAAACTACTATACTTTCTAAATATCAGAAGAGCTAAACATACTATACATTACTATAGTAACACACACAAAATGTAAAATGAATTAAATAACTACAAAGTTTATTTCTTCCTCGTGTGATAGACCAAGGTACATGTTGTTCGTCATCAAGGGCTCTCCTAAATGCAGTAATTCAGACACCCTGATTCCTTTAATTTTGTGGTTCTTTCATCTCTTCGAGCTCCGTGATCACCTGCCAGCAGTCAGCAAAGAGAAAAGGACTGCGCAGGAGATGCAAACTCTTCTTCAAAGCCTAACCCAGAGGAAGATCCTATGTTCTTTCATATTCTGTTGGCTTGAAGTCACACCATCGGGCATACCTACCTGCAGGGGAGCCTGGGAAGTGTATAGAATTGAACTGGGTACTTAGGAAGAAGAGGAGGCAGGATTTGGGGAACATTTTATACTCTCTGCCACAGTCTTCAACTCAGAAAATAAGGAAGGAGATAGCAAAGTAATCTGAGGAAAATTAAAAGGAGAGAATAGAGAAAGACGAAAATCAGCAAATCATGAATTTGAAGAGAAAACAATTATAGAACTAATTAATAAACCTTGGAAGCAAGGGAAGTTGTTCTGCTATGATTTAGGTTAAAAAAAGAGTTAATAATGAAGGATATATGTTTGCATTCCTTGCATAAATATACAGCAATGCTGGAAGGGTAAATATAAACCTAATGACAGTGGTTGCTATGTGTATTTGAAAGGATGGGGATTGGGTGAGGGGACAAGGTGACAGGGGATCTTCTTACTGTATTTTTATATTCTTTTCATTTTTGAGCTATGCTAACATACCACTTATATTTTTTAAAATAACATTAATATAAACTAAAAGGAAATAAAGGGAAAAATTATTAATTAAGCAAAACTGAATTTGCAAGCTTGAGTTCTGGGGTTACTTTCCATAATGGATTTTGAGGAGGAAACATTTTTTACTAGGTGCCTTCCAAACAATCACCTAATGAGGTACTGTTGTTATAAATAGCATAGATATTGTAGCTGTGAGACAATTCATATGAAAATTTGTAAGCAGAGATGATTGTCACACAGCAAAATGCTGGTAACCAATGATATTTGGCACAGCAAAATGGTGACTATGCTTCCATAATCTGGTCTTTGGTAGATTGTCTCCCTAGAGCAATGTTGAGAACTATTAGACTCCTATTTCCATATCTAGTTAATGCATTATGTCATGGGATTTTAATGCGTTGTGACAGTGAAAGTCCAGAAAATAGGAGTTCCTGAACTTGATATTTTATTCCCTGAAGTGATTATATTAAACTTTGATGACACAAAATATACCTAATTAATTTTTAGTTCTCCAGTATGTGAAAAATCTCAGGTTCTGAATTAATGCTGAATGGCTATAGTGAAATGTGGTTTCCTGGGGCAGTAACTCAACCACAGGGTAAAACCATCTCTACAGGTTTTTGGAAGGCAGTAGAGAAATCCTAGTGACTTATGAGGAACTTTGGGTACATTACTTCCATGTTCTTCTGGAAATAAAGGAAGAAAATGACTCAGTCAATATTAGAGCTCTCTGTGTTCTCTGGAGTTGCCTTGTTAACAGTCAAGAGGGAGTGATTGAAGACTGAAGACAGATATCAAAGAGGTGGTCAATGGGTAAAAAAGAGGCAAGTGGCAAGAAGTACTCTAAAAGTACATTCTAAATTGTTTCTTTTCTTTACACTGTACTCATCTTTGACCCCATTTTGCCCTTTAAATATCTCAAGATATTGAAGGAAGAGAAGGAAGAGATACTTCAAATAATTTATTTTTGTTTTGGATTTGTTTCCCACCCACCCCCACTTTGTTTTCTTTCTTATATAATCTTGTGAACTTGAATATCTTTTAAAAAAAATGACCCAGCTGAGATGGGTTAGAGTGACAAATGAAAGAAAAATTTTTGTGAAGGAAGTGAATAGCTCAGAGTCAATATTCTCCAACAGTTTGAGCAAAAGCAGCCCTCCACAGCATGGTTTTATATGACCTACTCAGGTATGTCTGTGCCTGTGGGGCTAATTCCCCCAGACTACCTTTTGTTGGTTCGTGTGAGCGGTTTAGTAGAGACAATCACAATGCATCCAACTTTGTGGTCATGACTTTCTTATCTGGGAAAACAGTACATGGACAGACACTACTGAGATTCCATGCTGTTTGAGGCCAAAGCAAAAAAAAGACCAGTAATTGTGCACTTATCCATCCCTTTGGCTCTGATAAAACTGCATTGAGGTAGGGGAGGGAGAGCCAAATTGAACTCTATTTTATTTTATTATTTTATTATTTTATTTTATTTTATTTTGGTGGCTGTTTGTTCCTTGGCCTTAGATTTAAATATGAGCCATTGACTTTGGGGGGCAGGGCAAAAGGAAATCTCCTATTGGTTCTAGGCCTCCTAGAGTGGTAATTTTGAGGAGGAAGTTTCCTTCATTTTTGAAAATGCTTTTGAGTTTCTTATAGTTCTCCAAATTTAGAAGTACTTGAATGTTGTTGCAGCACAATTATCAATAGTGCTTTCTTTTGTTCTCAAAAACATGATCGGCATGGTCAATTCTGTGGTCTCTCTAGGAATTACCAGTTTTGAGATTTGGAAGTTCCCTCTATGAGACTAGTGAACAACATACACAAGTCCCTTTTTCTAACAATCCGATGAATGAGTGGGTCTCCATAGGCCTGACTGGGAATAGGACCCCTGGCATCTATATTTATTTAAGACCACTAATGGAACAAAAAGAAACCCAGCATTACGTGTCTCTATTTTCCAATTAATTTAGCTAACATATCACACATGAAACAAGTCATTTGGGAATTAGCCAAATTCTATAATTCCTGTGAAATCTACTTTAAGCAGAAGACCCAAGATGGTGATGTAAAGTGTCTTCTTTCTGAGCCTCTGTAGTAGGGTGAGACAAGGAAGGTGGCCAGGGTGCGAAATTGAAGGCACTCATTTTCAGATGCATGCAGGTGCCAACTGTGCACTTGTTTGTTCGAGAATACTGACTTGTGGTTCAGGACAAGCTTCAAGCTTTATCTAGTCTAAAGAGGCTTTGCAAACTCAGTAGTCTCTCCCTAGCCTTAGCTCAAGCTTGGTGATTGCCCCTCCTATGTCCTCTGGTTATAGATCGTGCAAAGAAACCACTGTTGTACTGTATTGAAAAGGTGAGAGTGTGTGTGTGTTGTTTTGTGTTTTCATTCCTGGAAATGAGGGACCACATTTTACTCATTTTTATATCCAGAACACCAATGAGTGGGCCTAATGCATCTCGGATGTTCAGTGTTTATTGAACCATAACAAGAAAATGAATTTCAAACAAGTAATTGATTCAATTATATTAATTAAAATTCTTCTAAAAGTTTATTACACCCTCAAAGAATTTATTCCAATAGCAATAATAATAAAAGCTAATATTTTCTGACCTTAATAATGAAATGGTTCAAGTCCAAGTTTTGAGATATTTAACACTTATATATAGAAGAAAGCCTGAAGAAATAATAAAATTTACAGTGTTTTCATGAAACCTGCAGAGATGGATTCTCATTGGAATATCTTCTGAACATTTCTTCTGTTCCAGTGAGAAATAACATAAAGTAGTCTTTATTGTGGAGTGTTGACTTCTGACTCATTCAAAACGAATAGATGAGACTTTTATTCCTCTTTTGCTTTGCTTCTTCTTTTCCTGAGGAAAAATGCTAGGCTATTTTGGGGGAAATTTTTAAGAACATGCCAAGTAAATGTGATAAAAGCCACATATATACAAGGTCAATAAATCATTTCTAAACTCAGTTTTTGAGGGTCTATGATGTCTATTGAATTAAAGTATCTTTTCATTTCTATATTTGAAATATGACTAATTAGATGCATCAAAGCGGTATAAAATCAAGCTGGATATACTTGGTAGGGAGAATGGTTTGATTCAATTTTAAGTCCTCGATTAACATTTGAGTTTCTTCCTTAATATAGAGACAGACAAGACACAGTGTGAAACCATAAGCTTGGAAAGAAAAAAAAAAGATCACAAAGAAGTTAACTTTCAGGATCTCTATAATCATCTTATATTAATATAATCCCACATCCCTACTGCACATTTAGCAATGAATTCCTGACTAGGAGTTAAAGCAGTGAGTTGCATAATTACATATTATATTGAATGAGCTCGGGACAGTTCAAGTGGAAGTGAATCACAAAGCCTCAATTATCCAGATTGATTCTCCTGATGAAGACCAATTCACTGGATAATTGTGCACTTCTCCATCCTTTTGGCCTGATAAACTCCCATTGAGTTAGGGGATGGAGAGCCAAATTAAACTTATTTTTTTATTTTTTTATTTTTTGGTAGCTGTTTGTTCCTTGGTCTTAGATTTAAATATGAACACTTGGCTTCAAACAATGCCTATCTGGACTTACAAGATGGCTGGAAACTATTGGATTTTGTTCACCAGAGGAATTTTTTTGAGTCTAGTTCAACCCTGGTTGGAATGATTTCCATGGGTCTATTGTTAGCTGGTGCATCACTGCATTATGCATGCTCTCCGGACTACTCTTTTTATGAAAAAGCTGTACAGTGCTCCATTAGTGATTTCTAATTTGTGTTCAATTTACAATTTTTCTATAATATTTCTACTCAAATATAATTTTTTTCATAATATTAATACCCAACATTCATGATAAGATATCAGGGATGAATAACATATGTAATACAGTTGTGGATAATGTTTAAATATTTCAAGTATCAAAAGCTTAAAAGTTGTATGGAAATCTTCCTTCACTGAAATTACTAGTGGATATATTTTCTCGGTAATGTGAAGTTTTTATAACATAGATTTATCATACTAAAAGTAAATGCAAAACTGGAACTTAAGAGAACAAGACCTTATACTAAATATTTATAGTTGGAAAATAAATATTCTCATTAGTTTTGCTGTTTGAAACATTAATTATATTGGGGAAGGATGAATTGATTTTCATTCCTTATATATCACTAACTTCAGAAGACATAAAATCTTATTTACCAATTCATTTGAGTAACACTGAGAATCCTTATTCTCGGCACTAGAATGTATACACATATAAAAGTAAGACATGAGAGATAGACAGTTCTCCACATACAACAGGAGCTATGTGTGTTAGGGAGGAGAGGATTAGAGGCAGGGATTTGAGAACTGACTTCTAGTTTCAACTCTGCTATTGCATCAGCCAAGCTAACTTAGTGATTTTACTCTACTCATTTATAGTATGGAAATCATATCTGCCCTGCCCACCTCAAAGGCTTTTGTGATGATCAAATAAATTTTGTAAAGATGCTTTGCAAACTATCAAACACTATATAAATTTGGACACCGTTATTTTATTAGGTTTTGGCACTATACAGTTGAGCCCCCATTGATTGATTATGGGATCATAAATTTCTGGGTGTTTACTGAGAAAGCCTCAAGTGAAAAAGGACAGTCTCATCCCTTTTCTTTGATATGATAAGATTAAGACTTGGGAGAAAGCTTAGAAAACAAATTTAAAAAGTCATTGCCTCAAGAACATACATATTATAAAGAAAAAAAAAAAAGACGGTCTTGAAAGCTAGTTCACTAGGGTAGGAGGATAGCTGTGTGTCAGCTAACCAAATCATGTACACTAGATTGTAATGATTCTGTCAATGTCCACAAAAATAGGCATCATGACTATTTAGCTGAAGGGAACAAACAGATTCAATGAAGTACTATCAAGGCTGTAAGTTTCTGCACACCTTGGAGGGAAAGTGAGAATAGAGTTCAGATTGTCTTTTAGCCTATAGAGATTTAAGTAAAAAAAAAAATGAATGTCAGAGATCAGTTGATATGAAAGAAGCATCTCTCCATATATTTTCCCCTCTCTGTCCTGAAACAAATTAAATTTCATATAGACCATTATTTTTAATATGTGAAAGTTCTAGTATTTTTAAACGCAGACTTAAAAATTTTTTTTATTACCATAGTGCACCTCAACAGATTACTGGAATGCTACTTGAAACTAATTAGTAATACAAATGGGTTAAGATTTTTCTGTAATCATTATAACCTTTTCTGTATGTACACTTTTAATAAATCTGATTTAATTACTGGATTTCCATAAACTTGTCTGTTACATTTTGGTGCAGTGCTCTATATGCCAGATTCCATTGCTAACACTTCTGAATAGTAAATACAAATTCAGAGTGACAGTAAACATTATGGTCATTTGTTAAACCTGGAAAATTGATGCTTGACTGGTGCTATTTAACTTTGATTTGACATAGTAATACTTCACAGGAAAATCTCACACATCTGTGCTACAGTGGTGGAGGAAAAGTAGTCTTACACAAATATTAGCATTACAAACCATCAGGGTATCTAGTATGCTAGAGTATATGTGTCTACCTTCACAGGGGTAATACTTGCAAGAAGTGTTGGGTTTAATGAGTTTTTATTATTTCATCTCATCAGATATAATGCAAATTTCATTAATCTGTAAGGGGTCAATCAACTTCTTCCCACAATCTTTTTCCTAGCATTTTACAGCACCCAGTATTATGTTAGTAGGAAACATGACAGGCTGATTTAGAAATGGAAGAACTCTATTATAATAATTTCCCTTTAGCAAGTAATATCAGGGAGTGAACCTTTCTAATTGGGTGTCTAGTGTAGCTGAATCTCTATAGTAAATACTGAGGAGAGTGTAAAGAAAGCTATGGATCCTCTTTTTTATGAAGTTCGAATTGTAATGGACAAAGAACTACCCCTGGTTACAAGGGTAATGGCATCTTAAAAAAATTAGTGTGTATTGGCGCCTGGGTGGCTCAGTTGGTTAAGCAACTGCCTTCGGCTCAGGTCATGATCCTGGAGTCCTGGGATCGAGTCCCGCATTGGACCCCTGCTCAGCGAGGAGCCTGCTTCTTCCTCTGACCCTCCCCCCTCTCGTGTACTCTCTCTCATTCTCGCTCTCTCAAATAAATAAATAAAATCTTAAAAAAAAATTAGTGTGTGTGATTTGGAGTCATCCTTTTAAATTTCATAAAATAGCTAATTAAAACAACAACTTATTTTAATCTAGTGCTGCTTTATTCTCATTCAGGTCAACACTCACTGGTTCTTGTCCGGTTCTCCCATATTTTGCTTTGTGTTGCCTTGGTATGTTGTTCAATTAATTTTTAGATTTCCACCATGCATTCCTAAAAATGCACAAAACTCATTTTATTAAAAATTAAGTTATTTCCAATTTAGCTTGAAACTGCAGGATTCAATTTGTATTTTTACCTATGTCAGTTTACTTTCTTCAATAGACCATGTTTAGTAGCAGATTATTAATAGAAATTTATACTTTCAAGTAGAAACTTCCAACTCTAATGGCGGGAGAAGCAAGCAAATCACGCCTGAATTCATTGTAGTAGAACCCATGTTTAGGTATCATCAGTGATGGCAGAAGGGAAGGCGTGAAGGAGATAGAACAGCTTGGGACGTGGGAGAATTAATTTAGTTAGTCGGCATTTAATTTTTTTCCCCCTGAATGTCTCAGTATCTTTTTAACACAGCAATTTGTAATCTTAGTTTAAACACTTTCAATTTGAAGCTCTAATTATAGTTTATATAATTCATGTTTTCCAAAGAACGCAGTTTCTTTTTACATGGAAACATTTGCGTATTTCTTTCAGATGTTTAAATATTTCAGCATTGGTAATAGGGAAAAAAAATCCTTATAATAGCCTTATAATAGCCTTCTTGAATGGAATGGAAACCACATATTAGAAGTTAAAAAACCTAATTTTGAAATTTGACTGCATCATTTTTAGTGGGTTTTCATAAATGTAAAATGTATGTTTAAGCAAAAATGTATAATGTTTGCAGGCAGAAAAGCAACAATAATCACAGCTACATTGTATTAAATTCAGAAATCATAGTGATTATGGATATTTGACAACCTGAAAATTGCCTATTGCTTATAATTTCATCTTACAATTTTCAAGAAGAAAAGCTGCTAATCTATTCTTTGACACTTTGCTAAGAGAGATTTTACCCTTCATTGTCATTTTCCATTTTTGCCTTTTTCACCATTTGCTTTAGAATCACCATGCTCTCAAGAGGAATGGGAGAGCTTCTAAAAATCACAAGAGTGGTAACTGATAGTGGAAGTAAAATACATATCCCATAATTTATGGGGCAATCAAAGATAGGACTTTTGTCCTTTAGAAGGAATTATGGTTTATTTATAAGTTTATCTGTCAAGTGGGAAAGATATGGAATTTTATTCTCTAGAGCACTTTTCATGGATACGTCATTTCAAAGTGTTAGTAAATTGATTTATAAGATCCCGTACAAATAGAAGGGGACTTGTGCAAATCACTTGGATGTTTCAAGGAAAAATAAGTAGCTTAGTGGAATTATTCATGTATATCCTACTTTTGATTGCAGACAGTGATAAGAGGTAATTAGTCCATTGGTAATATCTAAACTATCTTTAATTTCATGGATACTATTTTTTGGGGGGGAGGGGCAGAGGGAGAGAGAGAGGGAATCTTAAGCAGACTCCATGCCTAGTGCAGAACCTGTTGCGGGGCTTGATCTCCTGACCCTGAGAACATGAGCTGAGCCTAAGTCAAGAGTTGGAACATGTCCTACAGTGTAGACTTGGTTCCAAGGCAAATGGGTTTTCACACAGCAAACATATAAGGAAGGGAAGGGAGGATGCTGGGAGGAAAGCTGCACAAACTGGCCTAGCAACAGGATTCACCTCCAAGTGGAATCACCACCATGCAAACTCAAACGGCTAAGGGATATGGCATGGTGAACTTGGACACACTTGGGAGTTGAGTTTTGGCATCTACAGGGAAAGGTAACTAGGTTTTCCAGGAAGTTGTGATGTTCACTGATCACAATTGTCAGTTTTTGTTTTTGGATGATCAATATATTTTGGAAGAAGACCACTGGAAGTTCTTCACCTCACACCCTCTGCTGAGTTACAATGAGCTGTGAAGTTGGTACTCACTAAGAGTCAAACTGGGTACACCAGTCCCCATGATGGCAAGAGTCTTGTTTTCTCTTGCTGTATTTCCCCAGGTGATGACCTCCTGGATCATGTCCTGGTACATAAGTAGTTCCTGGATGCCTCCATTTTGTTGGCAGTTTTTGGCTCCATTTATCATCAGCTTTATGGCTTCCTTCTTTACCCCTACTACTCTATTTGGCATGACTTATATTTATTCGTCCCAGGTAACCACTCTGCCCAGTTCAGCTCTGTCCTTTAGGGCCCCACTACACAGGCTTTTATCTGCCCCCCTTAGATGGAGTCAAAATCCAGCAGCCGTGGACCCATGAGCCCAGCCTGCCTTTGGATGGAAGCTGTCAAGAGCCAGGCAGGGGACCCAGAAAGCCAGAGCTCAGAACAGAACTTCAGTATTAACAAGGAAGGGGAGTTCAAATAAAAGCATTGTGGTGAAAGCTATCTGCCACTGGGTCATCATGTCAAAGAGCTCAGGAAGGTTGTGATTTTGGAGCCCGTAATAGATTTTCATTTTATAAGGAGGGATTCCAACTTCCAAAGTGATTATCCATTTTTAGTTTGGGCATTAGGAAGGATTGAGCTCCCAGACTGAGGCACTTTTCTACAACCGGAAAAGCCTAGGAGAAGCCCAGGCTGAAGAGAGTTTAAAACAAAAATGTGGAGGCATATTCCTGTCTGTGTACTTCTAAGAAATAAACAGAGAGTCACAGCATAGAGTAGAGTTGACTAGTACTAGCAGATAAGGTGAGGGCCAGGAATAGCAGGCCTTTAAATGGCAGGAAAGGGGTTTGGATTGCTCTTTGGGCAGGAGAATTACTGAATATTTTGAGTACTGATGCGTGTAAAGATTAGCTGGCAGTTGTCTGTGAGCTGAAATATAACAAGAGAACAAGAGATGAGCCCAGTTAGGATACTCTTTATTCATTGAGACAACAGTATGAGTTTTAGCTTTTCAGTGTCTGACATTAAGTAGGTGTTTAATAAATATTTATGTAATGAAAGAATAAAGTAATTAATTACAGAGTTAGTAGATAAATTCAAGTTCAACTAATCTAACCCTTTGTTTTATTAACTGATCTGACAGCTAATCTGACTATCCCTCTCCTTCCCCTTTCTTTTCCCAAAGGAATTTATTGAATACACTGAAAGGGAGTGGCAGGAAGGACAGCAAAGGAGAGACTGTCTGCCGGGAGGCAGGGGTGGGAGGCTATAGTTAGGGGGGCAGTGAGGAGGTATGGGAACTTACGGAATTTTCCTTTTCTGGTACCTGTGCCCAGTTGTAAGTAGCCCATTGGTCAGCTAGGGCCTATGGATACTTTGAGGTGGATCACTTAATAAGCCTGTTTGCATTCTGCCCAGTGGTCACTGTGGTCCTTTTTACCTTACTCAAGTGTCCATTGCTCAAGCCTGTTGCCTAAAAATGGCCTCTACATCCCCCCCGACAGATAGACAGTGACAAATCTTTGGCATTTGGGTGGAGGTCTCATCTTGAGTAGCTGCTTCATGCTAGATGGGGGTGGACTGGAGGGTCAGCTGTCCCTACATAAACGTGTCAGTCCATCGGGGGTCCTATGCAGTTATAGATCAGAGTATGGTATTATATCAAAATGCTGATAAGCAATTTGAGTGAAATTCCTTGGTGGCCAGATCCGTGGCATTTAGTGGGGGGACCCTCTGATGGTATGGGCTGGAATCCTTGTTGAATCACCATTGTATATGGAATTGTTGGATTCACTCAGACATGTGGGAACATATTTTGCCTATAGATCAGGATGGCAGTTGGATCCCCGGGAACAAAGGAAAAAGGGGGGGAGGGCTGAAAGAAACAAGGTAGCTGAGAGTCAGCCAGCATCAGGAAAGGGTCCCAACCAAGTCCTTAATGTTTGTGGATTCACCCTGGATGAGCTGCCGCTGCCAATTGCATTGAACTTTGGGAAGAGAGGCCTCAGGGGGGGACAGAGGGGGCAAGGAGAGGGAGGGTTTTTTTTACCCTCCTAGGCACGGACAGTCAGCCAAGCTGCCCCGGCCAGATGTCTTTAGTTGTCTGCAGAGTTAGATTGACAAAGAGATGAAAAGAGAAAGGAGAGGGAGGGAAGGATCCCTTCAAAGGGCAAGAGGGGGAAATCCCTCATCCTTTTGGGCAAGGGCAGTCTGGAGGGTTCCTCTGGGGCTTCGGATCCTCAAGGAGTAACCCCAGCCAGAAGTCTTCAGTTCCCTAAGGAGTACTAGAGTTGGTCCACTGAGGGAAAGTCCCAAGAAATTCCTGGAGAATCTGGGGAGAGCCCTGGACCAGAACAGCACAGGTTCCCTGTGAGGGCCACCAAATATAGGGTTACCCGATTGGGTGGAGGCCGGCTGCAGGGGTGGTAAACATTTATAAGAAGTTATTTGCTTCATGCATACTGAATCCCTAGAGCTTAGCAGAGTGCTGACACAGAATGGGCGCTCTGTAAATATTTATTTCCTCCGCAATTTGCTATTGATTGTCCACAGTGCAAAAGGCACTATTCTAGACATCAGTGTTACAGTAATAAAATGGAGACCCCTCTCGTGATGGAGTTTCCATTGGGAGCAGGGGGGACACAAACAATACACATATAAAAAATAATATGAAATATGTCAGTGGTCATAAATGTAATGACAAAAACTAAAATCATGTAAGGGGACAGGGTTGGAGAATGCTACTTTAGAAATGGTGTTTAGAGTATATTCTCCATGAAATGATATTTAAGCAGAGGGTGGCAAGAAGTGAAGGATCAAGACAGGTAGACTCTTGGATAGCTGGGAGAAGAGATTCTACACCCAGAGTGAATAACTGTTGAACGGAGTTAATTCTTTGCCTAAGGAGAGCATGGTATCTATTAGCGATCACAATCTTTTTAAGCTTTCCAAAACAATTGACAAAGAAGGTCGAAGAGCAACTTTGTTGTTCGGCTGATAAGATCATGTTTTCTTCGAAATTGGAATGAAATTGGCATAGGATTGGATACTCATGGGGGCAAATCTGGGTTTCATGGAGCCCAAAGCTTAAATGGTTTTGGAGGACTTAGGACGTAAGGGTCAATGTTCTGTTTCATAAATCTTACAAAACACGTGACCGCGTGAATATTGCCGGGGCCTTGGAAAGTGAGAGATCTGAAAACTTCAGCTTTATTAGCTTCATGGCACCTCTACCTCTGGACATGCTATGCATCTGTGAAGAAAAGAAATCATTACTTTTTCTATTGTCTCTTCTGTTTATGTCCTAATAAGGAAATGGCAGTTTGAGGTTAACATAGTGGTTTTTTTGGCAAGCACCTAATAAATAATTGTACAATTCCATTCTAGCATGAGGAAACTAGGCCATTTTGGTGATGTGGATAAAGCACTTGGGTGAGATTCAAGGGCTCTAATTTTAGTTCTGTCATTTGCTAGCTGTGGGAACAAAAGACAGACCAACCAACTGATCTGATACTTTTTTCCCTTTTATGTGAAAACGTTGCATTACAGTAGTGCTTCACTAAGTAGTTTTAAGGTTATTTACTATGTTAGAGCACTACCTCTACTACACTGTATAGTTTTATAAAATCATTCACAGTATTTACTTAAATTGATTTAAAGTAGATCTATCATATCACTATTAATACTAGAAGGAATTACTGATACTAGAAACCTGACAAAGAGCTTTGATAAAAACATAATAATATTATTAGACTGTATGGAGACATACGTCTACATACACCCAGCCAATCATTTCACTTGTGTCTATATTTCTAGCTTGAAAACATGTTTGAAGGTAAAGACTTTTTGTGTATATTTTAAAGGGAGACTATCAAGTATCAGGTTGTTGGTAAATATCTGCACCAAACTGAGCCTTTTTAAATGATATAATTAATGAATTGATAGAGAATTACAAATAAGTAATATTGATAAATAAATATAACACTTTATTATTCAAAGTTATTAAATGCCATGTATGTGCACCACTTAAGATATTTTGGGTACCATTAGGATTATACATCCACAATCTAGGAAAACTAAATTATATAATTTAATCTGGGGTTCAATTTTTTTTTTTTCCTTAAATTTCTATTAAAGCAGGGATTAGCAGACTGCAGCCTTTAGGTCAAATCTGACCAGCTGCTTGTTTGTTGACCTCTGCATTAAAAAAGAGTGTGATTTCCTTAAGCCTGTGGCTCTATGGTCTTTGTATTTTGTGTGATTAATATTAGTATGGGTTCAATCAAATTTTTTTTAGAGTAAAAGCAAATTGTCTACACTTGGATGTCTAATATACACCTCAGATTCAACATGTATAATACAAAATGCCTGATCTTCTCAATGCCAAAACCTTTTCCATCGGCACTTGATGGCATCTCCATTCTTTTCATTGTTAGGGTGAAAAACTTTTGAGTCACCCTTTACTCCTTTTCTTTTCTTACACTCATATTCAGTCCATTGGGAAAATCTTGCCGGTCCCTTTCAAATAAATGCAGAATCTGAGCACTTCTCACCTCATTTGATTCCTGTCTTCACTAAAACTATTGTTATGTCTCCATTGATTTACCACTATTGCCTATGGGTTTTGCCTGACTCTCCATAATCTAATTTCAACAAAACACCCAGCCAAATCATTTCACTTGTGTCCTTAAAACCTTCCATTCTATTCAGAGTAAAATCCAAAGTCCTTATAAGGGTTTGTAGGGCCCAGTGTGATGTGGTCCCTGTTACCTCCCTTGTTGCATCCTCTGTTGACCTTCCCTCCCTCTGCCCTTCCACACTGGTTCCCCTCCCCCTGCCCCCTGACCCAGCACATCAGCCCCACTCTCTTCCTCTACCTGGCTCTTTCCTCTACCAGAACTGCTTCAGTCCTTACATCCACTGTTCTCATTTTATCTTTGGGTTTTTGCTTAAATTTTACTTCTTCATTGAAGCCTACTCTGAACACTGACTTTAAATTTGCAGTCCTTTACCCCAGTAATCTGCAGTCACATGCTCTACCTCTTATCCCAGTAATCTGGATCCCCACTGCTTGCTTTCCTTTTTATTTTCCCATAGAACTCATCCTCTTTTAATATATAATATGTAATATATTGTATGTTAATATAGAAATATATAATTTATTTATTTATGGTTATGGTATTATAGTCTGTTTCTTCTCAGTACAATGTAAGCACTGTGAACATAAGGATATTTGCTGTTTAGTTTACTTACATCTTTCAGGCATCTCAAAAAGTGCCTAGAATATAATAGACTATTGATGTATCTTTGAATTCATTTTTTGAGGAAATGAACAAATCTAAAAGCTTTTTAAAAAATTTTTTTCTAAAAGACTTTAGTATCTAATTTTCAATGAATTTCTTAAAAGTACCAGTCAGAAATTTTTCAATATTTATTCAGGTTTTTCAAATTTAGAAATGGAATAGATGAGAGATGAGAGATAGCAAAGTTTTCTAAAGTGTGAAAAGGAGAACTAAACTTTATATAGGTAGGATTAGATAATTCAGTTATTAAATATAAACACAGCATTTGCCTCTTAAGTGTTAATTTAAAAAAAAAAACAAGTCTCTCAATTTTATCTTTTCTTAAATGTATTTATAATTAGCAATGCCTAGTTAAATCATTTGTAATATTTGGCTGTCTCTTTCTATAATCAGGAAAGTCTCCTGGAACTTTAGCCTTGTCCCAGAAGTTTCTCTGTATCCTGGCTCTAAAAGAAAGTAGGCAGTCCCAGGAGGAAACTGCTTCCCCGGTATCCATCTCTAGTGGAGGTTGTATTTTCTCTCATATCTCAAGTAACCTTATAGCTATGAGGTGGCAGATGTGTCTTTTTAGTTCTCCATTTCTTCTCTTTCTTGCAAAAATCCTATACAATTGAGGCTTCTGCCATCATTCTATCCCTTATTCACTGCTTTCACCTCCAAATATTGTAGAAATTCCCATTATTCCTTGAAGACCTTAGGCTCTGGATCACCTCTTTCTACTTCCAATTTCTTCTCTTTCTTGCAAAAATCCGGTACAATTGAGGCTTCTGCCATTATTCTATCCCTTATTCACTGCTTTGACCTCCATACGTTGTAGAAATTCCCATTATTCCTTGAAGACCTTAGGCTCGGATCACCTCTTTCTACTTCAGCCTAACAGCTGTCATCATTTTTGTTGGCTTCTAAATTCCTGTGTATCACCACACTAAACCCAGGCCTCCAAATTCAGGACTTCTGCCTTTTTCATGACCATTTTGTTAATTTTTTTTTAGCCGCTCATCTCTATATCCTCAACCCTGACCTCCAAAATATCAAGCGCAAACATCACACTAGATGATCACCATCTTCTCTCTGACATATTCCTTTCTCAGTAATCTTACTGTAACAATTTCTCAATAACATCCCAATCTCATATCCAGTGATCCTACAAGTTTCTCATTATTCTGTAGTCATACCTCATTCTCTCTTCTTTTTTGGCACAGGTTATGTTTCAAAACACATTATTATAATCACTCACTTTGCATTATCTTCTCACTATTCATATTTTTACTTCCATTCTCGAATCCATGGTCCATTATTCTGTCACTCTCTTGACACATATCCCAATGACCTTACAGCTTTCATAGTTTCGCCATAAAGTACCAGCCATGGGTGAATTCAGTCATTCATCTTCTCAGTATCCGCACTCAAGCACCTGCAAGAAACTGTATGTTCACCAGACCATTCCCTTCACTTGAAATTAGTTGTCCCAAAAATTTGACTTGGTTGACCACCTCCTCACCTTGAAACACTTCTCCTTCTTGATTTTAAGACACCACATTCTCCATTTCCTCTTACCTACCTGGCCACTTCATCTTAGTCATAATTGTTGGCTACTTCTTTTTCACAATACATCTACAAATTAGTACTTTTTTTCGTGGATTTGTTCCAGGTCTTCTTTTATTTTCTTTCCAAACTCTACCTAGAAGAGTTCACCTAGTTCCTAAAATATCAGTACTATCTATGTCATAAAACAATTCCAGGGGTGCCAGCATGGCTCAGTCCTTTGAGTCCTTCTGTCTCTTGATTTTGGCTCAGGTCATGATTTCAGGGTCGGGAGATCCAGCCCTGTGATGGGCTCAGTGCTCAGCAAGAGGTCTGCTTGAGATTCTCATTTTCTCTCTCTTCCTCTGCCCCTCGCCTTGCTCTCTCTCTTTCTCTTTTTCTCTTGCAAATAAATAAATAAATAAATAAATAAATAAATAAAATCTTTTTAAAAAATTCCAATTATATGTGCTCTTCTAAGCTTAGGCTGTTCTTACTGACATCTTCACATGTGTCTCATAGACCTGCTGAACTTACATGGCCAAAAGCTAACCCTCTTTTTTCTTCTTTCAGTCTTATTGAGATAAAATTGACATACAGTACTATACAAGTTTAAGGTTTATAATGACTTGACTTACATAATTGTGTAAGCTAACTCTTGATTTCTCCCAAATTGAATCTTTCCTAAATATTCCTCATCTCAGCAAATGGCACTACTTCCCTCTCATTTGTTCAGTCCTTGCTTTCTTTCTTTTTCTCATCCCCCACATACAATCCAGGTGCCAGCCCTATTGACTTTACTTTTCATACATACCTTGTAAGATATCCCAGCTCTCATCTCCTCTTGCTTAGGTGACTGTGGCAGCCTCTCACTTGCATTCTTCCTTTTGTTGCTCCTCTGTCAACTAGAACAATCTTTTTATGACATGCATCTTATATTGCCACTGTCCGCTATTCAGAGCACCTCCAGTTACTGAAACTGAGAGCCCCTGCTAATCTCAACACCCTCACCTCCTGCTCTTTCCCCCTTTCAACTACACTGGCTTCATTTCTGTTCTGTAAATACCTCAATGTCTATATGGCTTCAGGGCTTTGCAAAACCAGTACCTCCTGTAGGGCCTTTGCACAATCCTCCATTTAAGTCCATTGTGTACACAATCTGTCCTCTCTTTTTCAAAGTTATCTCCTTCTCATCTATTGCATCTTTTTTTCCTTTTTTTTTATTATTATGTTCTGTTAATCACCACACATTACATCATTAGTTTTTGATGTAGTATTCCATGATTCATTGTTTGCGTATAACACCCATTGCTCCATGAAGTATGTGCCCTCTTTAATAACCATCACTGGGCTAACCCATCCCCCCACCCCCTCCCCTCTAGAACCCTCAGTTTGTTTCTCAGAGTCCATTGTCTCTCATGGTTCGTCTCCCCCTCCGATTTCCCCCCCTTCATTTTTCCTTTCCTGCTCTCTCTTTTTTTTTTTTAACATATAATGTATTATTCGTTTCAGAGGTACAGGTCTGTGATTCAACAGTCTTACACAATTCACAGCGCTCACCATAGCACATACTCTCCCCAATGTCTATCACCCAGCCACCCCATCCCTCCCACACCCACCACTCTAGCAACCCTCAGTTTATTTCCTGAGATTAAGAATTCCTCCTATCAGTGAGGTCATATGATACATGTCTTTCTCTGATTGACTTATTTCGCTCAGCATAATACCCTCCAGTTCCATCCACGTCATTGCAAATGGCAAGATTTCATTCCTTTTGATGGCTGCATAATATTCCATATATATATATATATACCACATCTTCTTTATCCATTCATCTGTCAATGGACATCTTGAGTAAATAGCTCTTTCTAAGACAGGTCTTTCTATTATGTCTTTTAAGTACTGCTCCCACTTCCAAACCTGCTTATCTTTTTATCACAAAAACCTCCTCCATTTCTTTCTAGCACTTATATGTGTTTTCAGTAATTTACTTCTTATTTGTTGATTATTATTATTATTTTAAAGATTTATTTATTTATTTGAGAGAGAGAGAGCATGAGCAGAGGGAGGGGCACAGGGAGAGGAAGAGGGAAAGAATCCCCAGCAGACTCCTGCTGAGCACGGAGACCCACACAGGGCTTGATCCCATGACCCCAAGATCATGACCTGAGCTGAAATCAAGAGTTTGTTGCTCAACCAACTGAGCTACCCACACGCCCCTGTTGAGTATTGTTATTATCATGAAAGCTTGCTCGTTTCTTTTTTAGCACTTACACATATTTTCAATAATTTATTATTTATTTCTTGATTATTATTATTATGTGCTTTCCTCATTGTGTTGAAAGATATCTATGAAGGCAGGGTCATGTATTTTACTAACCATGACATGCTGGTTCTTAACCATAGTTTTGACATTCAATATTTGTTAATTAATGTATTTTTGAATCATTGAATGAATATGTGTGTTTTCATAGAAAAAACATAATTGATTAGTTGTAAGTAAGTGGTAAGACTCAGCTGACTGCTACTGGGCTTCACAGACTCACTATAGGGCACTTAATTTTATTTAGTATCATTTACTTTAAATTTTAGGTATCCTGTCTAGAATGAATTCATCCTGCTAGTGTTGACTTGAGAGCAAAGATGGTAGATAAAAGTTCCCTCTTTTATTGTAAGTCTACTTGTTCTGTAATGTCAAATGTTTATTTCCTCTACACTGTGAAAACTTTTTGACCATATTCATCTATACTCACCTCTCTTCCTCCCAGCTCCTATAGCTTTCATTCTCCATAATGCTTGTTTGGGGCTTATATTTTGTTTAGAATTGTTGATCATATTTTGATACATATATGCCTTGATTTTAAAAGTAGAGTGTACTCATTTTTAATTCCCACAATTACTTTAGCATCCAATAATTACTGTCTAATAGTCAGAAAATTGCATCATCCATCACTTTATGTATGCTATTTATAAATGCCATTTAAGATCACAATCATCAAGTTAAGTCAGTGATAACTAATTTCACACACATGTAAATTCACATAATCAGGATAAGGATATGATTAAGAATGAGGATATTATGGGGCAATATCCTTCACCAGCCTCCAGATATTACCTTACCTCATTAGTCATCTATTTATAGCTAGGCTTCACAATAAACAATGGACTTTGCTTCACACTCCCATCTCTCAGCTGGTTATTTTGTTTTAGGGTAGTTGTGGTTTGAGATGTCCAGTGATAGTCTTTGTGTTATGTTGCAGGTGGTAACCTCAGTCAGATTCTGGCCCAACTAATATTTGTTGAATAAATAAACATTTACTAGTATGTGACTTAGTGTAAGATGCTTCATGACACCACCATAGACTCTGCTGTTACCCCCAAAAGCAGTAACAGTAGCAGCAAACCCAACATTAGACATCATTTGAAATCACTTGCACTCTTCCTGTCTTGTCTAGTCTGTCAGAGGATAACATCAGAGAACACAGTGTGCGTATTTCTTTATCTTTTGATCACAACCTCAATAATATTTGCCTGAGTCTTTCTGTTAATAGTTACATGCCTCCACTTCGTTTCACCTGTGAAGAACCTGTCTGAGAATTGATGGATCTGGACGAGAGGGTAGCCAATTAGGTAATGGCCTCCAGCAAGAGCGGACTCTGTAGACGACTTGCCTTTGAACTGTCTGGAGTGGAGCTAAAAGGCACAGCTGTTATATAAATCAGAGAGAGAAGAACACGGTTATACCTGTAGGTTGACTCAACAGCTATATTTTCTTAACTCAAATAGTAGAGTTGTTTAATGATAGCTAATATAATACTCAGATTAATTAAGTAATCTTGACTTCAATTATTTAGATAGCTCAAGAAAGTGGGGAATTATATCCAAAATTAAAGTGTTAATTTCAGAAATGGAGACATTGTCTTAAAGAGTTCCTATCAGAAAAATAGCTCATAGGGAATCTGTTACTAAAAGTCTTACCAGTTTCATGGCAAAGAAAATTATCAGCAGGGCCTAGCTATAAATTGAAAGCCAGGGATCTACTTTATTAAATAGATAAAGAGAACATCTCACAAGTAAGTTTGTAAACATCTTTCTATGGGAAATTGTTTTCTAAATACCTGTTCCAGTCTAAACTCGGCTCTGATTTGATAAAAGGAACTGACTTGTAAAAGGAACAGATGAACGTCTGTGCCTAACTCATCCTAATATATTACTGTTAAAATTTTTGCCATAGCAGAGGTCATCCATGCCTTAAAATGTGTACCAAGGTCGGTTGCTAAAACCAGAAACGTGCTGTTGACAAACCTCTTGCTATTTGCAAGTGTGTATATACTTATCACAGGCGTCCCAAGATCTAATTATTTTTCTCTCACTGATGTGTCTCTTTTGTCTTCAAAAATACTAAAAATTGAAGTATATGCAATAGTATTATAATTTTAATGAGATATAATAAAATATCAAAAGTCAAGTTTTTATTATACACTTACATATCTTTTTTAGCAGTTAAGTACAGTGGAATTGATTTGCTGCTGATCCTCAGGGTCCAGGGAAAATTTTGCAAAGGTAACAAAGTTCAGTTAGCTGTACCATGGTTTTATCATTTTAATCTCTTTCTGAAGATATAAGCTGGGCCCTTGGGAACCCAGTTCAATCATCCAAAATATACAAAGTTCAAAGTATGAAATAAATGGTATCTTTCATCAATCCTATTAATTTTAAAATTTAAGATGCTCACCTTTATTATGTTCGTTTGTGCTAGAAAGTAAATGACATGTTTAAATTTTCACAGTAATATTTTAGATTCATATTCTTGACATGTGAACTCAGGAAAGACAATCCAATACTGAACATATTGAATTAAAGATATAAGATCATACTGAAGAAAGAAACCTGAAAGTATAAAATAAGCCCTTATTTGTGAATGAATTGATACACATTACTTTTGGCACATACTGGGTATGCTGTATCTTAGATAATGATAATTTACCTGTGTGGTGCTTTGCAGTTTACAAAGTACTTCTATATACATTTTCTTATTTGAACTCCAGTAAGCCCTGCAGGAATGGCTAAGCAGGTATTTTTATTGTCTAAAAAGAAATTGAGTCTCAGAAAGGTTATTTGATCACTTCACACAGCTAATAGGTAGCAGAACCATGATTTGATAGAACACAGAATCACTCTATAAATACCATTACATCCAGCAGTATTGTTGATAAATTCTATTAATTGATTGACTATTTTAGAAAGGAATACATTCCTGAAGATTTCATCAAGGTTTGCCAGATAACTTGGTAGATATTTCAAGCGATATTTTGTGCAGTAACTTGTTTTTCGCTAAACTGTGTCCTTAAGATTTATCTCTCTGTATTTAACTAGATGTATTGTTTCAAGGATTGTGTCCTCTGGCTTCCATCAGGGATAAGTGACAGCTGTCTGTGCATTAATGAAGCAGGAAGGCTGTTTTCGATCAGAAGGAGGAACAGATCATCACTCATCCTTTGAACTATTTAATTTTACAGCCATCCAAGTCAACTTTTATTCTCTTAGTATGTGTTCTAGAATTTTAAAAGGAGAGAAGGCAGAAAAGTTCAGCACCTAAGTAGACAGCTTTTGTCAAATGTAACTCCTACATTGTTTTACAAGGTTCCTTTTGTTCTGTGGTAAATGGCAGTGTCTTTCACTGTAAAAGTAATTTATAAATATCTCCTTTTGGTTTAGACTTCTGTGTTCCTGATAGAACTCCTAAGTTTTGTTCAAAGTATATTTTTCCCTTTCAGGAACAGTAGAACATTTTATTCTGATATTAATTCAATGTGTTACTCTCAAATGGTTGGTAGAATGGTAGAAAAGAGACATGCAGAAATCATTCCTCAAGCAACTTTTTTTCCCCCATTTTAATTAAATGGTGTGGTTGGAAGAAATGTGATCTTCTGAGTTCTGACTGAGAAAGACGAAAGGAGCAGCCCCTGACATTCAGAAGCCTGCCTGGCACTCACAGCTAGGTCATATTATTCTCCAACTAGACATAAACAATCTCACAGAATACCAACCTCAGACAGGGTTACTCTGAGATCATGATAAAAGGAGATAAAGCAGAGCCACTTCATAATTCTGCCTAAACACAGAAACAGAGTCACGATGCCACCCACAAAATATCAAACACCCCCCCTATTTATCCAAAATGTGTGACTGGTACCTTTTTTTTTTTTTTTAATCAGTTACAGCTTTATCTTCATTCTAGTCTCACCTTCTTTTCAATATTGAGATACCCAATCACAGATGTTGTCCTACTGTCTGACAGCATATTTTTTTTAAAGATTTTTATTTATTTATTTGAGAGAGAGAGCACAAGAGGGGGTATGGTCAGAGGGAGAAGCAGATTCCCTGCTGAGAAGGGAGCCCGATGTGGGACTCCATCCCAGAACCTTGGGATTATGACCTGAGCGGAAGGCAGTCGCTTAACCAACTGAGCCACCCAGGCGCCCTGTCTTACAGCATATTATGTTGAGTGAACCCTTGCCTCTCTAGATCCTCCCCCAAATCACCCAATCACGACAAAATCCTATGATAGGATCTCTTTATTTTTTTAAAGATTTTATTTTTTTATTTGACAGAGAAAGAGAGAGCACGAGTGGAGATGGGGGAGGCGCAGAGGGAGAGAGAGAAGCAGACTTCTGCTCAGCAGGGAGCACCGCCCAGGGCTCAATCCCAAGAACCCCCCACCCCAGAGATCACAACCTGAGTCAGGGAGATGCTTAACCAATGGACCCACCCTGGTGCTGCTACCATAGGTTCTTTCTATCTTTTTTTGAGATACTCCATGATTCCCAAAGCATTAAGTGTTAAACCAAACCTGCACCCAACTAGAGATTTATTCTTGGTGGTCTTTGGCTGCAGAACATGGACATGTTTTTGATTTTTGTGTCAGCTCTTTACCAATTACTTGAAATTGAGCCAATTATTTAGGCACTCTGGTCTTTGTTTCTTCTCTATAAAATGGAGATATTTGTATTTACCATAAGACTATTAAGATATCAGTTGTTGAGATAAATGATATAAAATACTCTAATGGTGCTGTAACACAGAACGTATTCAATATTTTTTTTCCCATTTAATATTTTTTCTTTTTTTTATTATGTTATCTTAATCACTATACATTACATCATTAGTTTTTGATGTAGTGTTCCATGATTCATTGTTCGCATATAACACCCAGTGCTCCATGCAGTACGTGCCCTCTTTAATACCCATCACCAGGCTAACCCATCCCCCCCCCTTCTAGAACCCTCAGTTTGTTTCTCAGAGTCCATAGTCTTCATGGTTCATCTTCCCCTCTGGTCTCCCCCCCCCTTCATTTTTCCCTTCCTGCTATCTTCTTTTCTTTTTTTTTTTTTTTTTAACATACAATGTATTATTTGTTTCAGAGGTACAGGTCTGTGATTCAACCGTCTCACACAATTCACAGCGCTCACCATAGCACATACCCTCCCCAATGTCTGTCACCCAGCCACCCCATCCCTCCCACCCCCCACCACTCCAGCAACTCTCAGTTTGTTTCCTGAGATTAAGAATTCCTCCTATCAGTGAGGTCATATGATACATGTCTTTTTCTGATTGACATATTTCGCTCAGCATAATACCCTCCAGTTCCATCCACATCACTGCAAATGGCAAGATCTCATTCCTTTTGATGGCTGCATAATATTCCATTATATATATACCACATCTTCTTTATCCATTCATCTTTATCGATGGACATCTTGGCTCTTTCCATAGTTTGGCTATTGTGGACATTGCTGCTATAAACATCAGGGAGCATGTACCCCTTTGGATCCCTACATTTGTATCTTTGGGGTAAATACCCAGTAGTGCAATTGCTGGGTCGTATGGTAGCACTATTTTCAACTTTTTGAGGAACCTTCATACTGTTTTCCAGAGTGGCTGCACCAGCCTGCATTCCCACCAACAGTGTAGGCGGGTTCCCCTTTCTCTGCATCCCTGCCAACATCTGTCATTTCCTGACTTGTTGATTTTAGCCATTCTGACTGGTGAGAGGTGGTATCTCCTTGAGGTTTTGATTTGGATTTCCCTGATGTCGAACGATGTTGAGCACTTTTTCATGTGTCTGTTGGCCATTTGGATGTCTTCTTTGCAGAAATGTCTGTTCATGTCTTCTGCCCATTTCTTGATTGGATTATTTGTTCTTTGGGTGTTGAGTTTAATAAGATCTTTATAGATTTTGGATCCTAGCCCTTTATCTGATATGTCATTTGCAGACATCTCTCCCATTCTGTCAGTTGTCTTTTGGTTTTGTTGACTGTTTCTTTTGCTGTGCAAAAGCTCTTTGTCTTGATGAGGTCCCAATAGTTCATTTTTGCCCTTGCTTCCCTTGCCTTTGGCAATGTTTCTAGGAAGAAGTTGCTGCAACTGAGGTTGAAGAGGTTGCTGCCTGTGTTCTTTAGGATTTTGATGGACTCCTGTCTCACAGTTAGGTCTTTCAACCATTTTGAGTCTATTTTTGTGTGTGGTGGAAGGAAATGGTCCAGTTTCATTCTTCTGCATGTGGCTGTCCAATTTTCCCAACACCATTTGTTGAAGAGACTGTCTTTTTTCCATTGGACATTCTTTCCTGCTTTGTTGAAGATTGGTTGACCAGACAGTTGAGGGTTCATTTCTGGGTTCTCTATTCTGTTCCATTGATCTATGTGTCTGTTTTTGTGCCAGTACCATACTGTCTTGATGATTACAGCTTTGTAATACAGCTTGAAGTCCGGAATTGTGATACCCCCAGCTTTGGTTTTCTTTTTCAACCTTCCTCTGACTATTTGGGGTCTTTTCTGGTTCCATACAAATTTTAGGATTATTTGTTCCATTTCTTTGAAAAAAGTTGATGGTATTTTGATAGGGATTGCATTAAATGTGTAGATTGCTCTAGGTAGCATTGACATCTTCACAATATTTGTTCTTCCAATCCATGAGCATGGAACGTTTTTCCATTTCTTTGTGTCTTCCTCAATTTCTTTCATGAGTATTTTATAATTTTCTGAGTACAGATTCTTTGCCTCTTTGGTTAGATTTATTCCTAGGTATCTTATGGTTTGGGGTGCAAAACCGTGGGATCGACTCCTTAATTTCTCTTTCTTCTGTCTTGTTGTTAATGTATAGAAATGCCACTGATTTCTGTGCATTGATTTTATATCCTGCCACTTTACTGAATTCCTGTATGAGTTCTAGCAGTTTTGGAGTAGAGTTTTTGGGTTTTCCACATAAAGTATCATATCATCTGCAAAGAGTGAGAGTTTGAATTCTTCTTTGCCGATTCGGAGGCCTTTTATTTCTTTTTGTTGTCTGATTGCTGTGGCTGGGACTTCTAATACTATGTTGAATAGCAGTGGTGATAGTGGACATCCCTGCTGTGTTCCTGACCTTAGGGGGAAAGCTCTCAGTTTTTCCCCATTGAGAATGATATTCGCTGTGGGTTTTTCATAGATGGCTTTTATGATATTGAGGTACGTACCCTCTATTCCTATACTCTGAAGAGTTTGGATCAAGAAAGTATGCTGTGCTTTGTCAAATGCTTTTTTTGCATCTATTGAGAGGATCATATGGTTCTTGTTCTTTCTTTTATTAATGTATTTTATCACATTGATTGATTTGCGGATGTTGAACCAACCCTGCAGCCCAGGGATAAATCCCACTTGGTCGTGGTGAATAATCCTTTTAATGTACTGTTGGATCCTATTGGCTAGTATTTTGGTGAGAATTTTTGCATCCATGGTCATCAAGGATATTGGTCTGTAATTCTCCTTTTTGATGGGGTCTTTGTCTGGTTTGGGATCAAGGTAATGGTGGCCTCATAAAACAAGATTGGAAGTTTTCCTTCCATTTCTATTGTTTGGAACAGTTTCAAAAGAATAGGTATTAATTCTTCTTTAAATGTTTGGTAGAATTCCCCTGGGAAGCCATCTGGCCCTGGGCTTTTATTTTTTGGGAGATTTTTGATGACTGCTTCAATTTCCTTAGTGGTTATAGGTCTGTTCAGGTTTTCTATTTCTTCCTGGTTCAGTTTTGGTAGTTTATACATCTCTAGGAATGCATCCATTTCTTCCAGATTATCTAATGTGCTGGCATATAGTTGCTCATAATATGTTCTTATAATTGTTTGTATTTCTTTGGTGTTGGTTGTGATCTCTCCTCTTTCATTCATGATTTTATTTATTTGGGTCATTTCTGTTTTCTTTTTGATAAGTCTGGCCAGGGGTTTATCAATCTTGTAAGTTCTTTCAAAGAACCAGCTCCTAGTTTTGTTGATCTGTTCTACTGTTCTTTTGGTTTCTATTTCATTGATTTCTGCTCTGATCTTTATTATTTCTCTTCTCCTGCGGGGTTTAGGCTTTATTTGCTGTTCTTTCTCCAGCTTCTTTAGGTGTAGCATTAGGTTGTGTATTTGAGACCTTTCTTGTTTCTTGAGAAAGGCTTGTATTGCTATATACTTTCCTCTTAGGACCGCCTTTGCTGCATCCCCAATTTTTTGAACAGTTGTGCTTTCATTTTCACTTGTTTCCATGAATTTTTTTAATTCTTTAATTTCCTGGTTGACCCATTCATTCTTTAGTAGGATGCTCTTTAGCCTCTATGTGTTTGAGTTCTTTCCAACTTTCCTCTTGTGATTGAGTTCTAGTTTCAAAGCATTGTGGTCTGAAAATAGGCAGGGAATGATCCCAGTCTTTTGGTACCGGTTGAGACCTGATTTGTGACCTAGGATGTGATCTATTCTGGAGAATGTTCCATGGGCACTAGAGAAGAATGTATATTCTTTGCTTTGGAATGGAATGTTCTGAATATGTCTGTGAAGTCCATCTGGTCCAGTGTGTCATTTAAAGTCTTTATTTCTTTGTTGATCTTTTGCTTAGATGATCTGTCCATTTCAGTGAGGGGGGTGTTAAAGTCCCCCACTATTATTGTATTGTTGTCGATGTGTTTCTTTGCTTTTGTTCTTAATTGCCTTATATAATCGGCTGCTCCCATGTAGGGGCATAGATATTTACAATTGTTAGATCTTCTTGTTGGATAGACCCTTTAAGTATGATATAGTGTCCTTCCTCATCTCTTCTTATAGTCTTTGGTTTAAAATCTAATTTGTCTGATATAAGGATTGCCACCGCAGCTTTCTTTTGGTGTCCATTAGCATGGTAAATGGTTTTCCACCCCCTCACTTTCAATCTGGGGGTGTCTTTGGGTCTAAAATGAGTCTCTTGCAGGTAGCATATTGATGGGTCTTGTTTTTTTTTATCCAGTGTGATATCCTGTGTCTTTTGATTGGGGCATTTAGTCCATTTACATTCAGGGTAACTATTGAAAGATATGAATTTAGTGCCATTGTATTGCCTGTAAGGTGACTGTTACTGTATATTGTCTGTGTTCCTTTCTGGTCTATGTTGCTTTTAGGCTCTCTCTTTGCTTAGAGGACCCCTTTCCCCTTTGAATATTTCTTGTAGGGCTGGTTTCATGTTTGCACATTCCCTTAGTTTTTGTTTGTCCTGGAAGCTTTTTATCTCTCCTTCTATATTCAATGACAGCCTAGCTGGATATAGTATTCTCGGCTGCATATTTTTCTCATTTAGTACTCTGAATATATCATGCCAGTCCTTTCTGCCAGGTCTCTATGGATAGGTCTGTTGTCAGTCTAATATTTCTACCATCGTAGGTTACAGGTCTCTTCTCCCGAGCTGCTTTCAGGATTTTCTCTTTGTCTCTGAGACTCATAAGTCTTATTATTAAATGTCTGGGTGTTGACCTATTTTTATTCATTTTGAGAGTGGTTCTCTGTGCCTCCTGGATTTTGATGCCTGTTTCCTTCCCCAAATTAGGGAAGTTCTCTGCTATAATTTGCTCCAATATACTTTCTGCCCCCTCTCTCTTTCTTCTTCTTCTGGGATCCCAATTATTCTAATATTGTTTCATCTTATGGTATGACTTATCTTTCGAATTCTGCCCTCGTGATCTAGTAGTTGTTTATCTCTCTTTTTCTCAGCTTCTTTATTTTCTATTATTTGGTCTTCTATATCACTAATTCTCTCTTCTGCCTCATTTATCCTAGCAGTTTGAGCCTCCATTTTTTATTGCACCTCATTAATAGCCTTTTTGTTTTTGACTTGGTTAGATTTTAGTTCTTTTATTTCTCCAGAAAGGGTTTCTCTAATATCTTCCATGCTTTTTTCAAGCCCAGCTAGTATCTTTAAAATCGTCGTTCTGAACTCTAGTTCTGACGTCTTACTAATGTCTATATTGATTAGGTCCCTGGCAGTTGGTACTGCCTCTTGTTCTTTTTTTTGAGGTGATTTTTTTCCATCTTGTCATTTTGTCCAGAGGCGAATAGATGAATGAGAGAACAAAATGCTAAAAGGGTAACAATGACCCCAGGAAAATATACACTAAACAAATCAGAAGAGACCTGAAACCGGGGGAAAAGAAAGGGAAAGAAAGAAAAAAGAAAAAAAAGAAAAAGAAAAAGATAAAAACAAACAAACCAAAAAACAGAATATGATCAAATATGATCAGGCTGGTGCATAGATCAGTGCCACACACTAGATTTTGGGTATATTTTGGTCTGTTAGAAGAAAGTGCCTCCCTAAATTTTAAAGAAAGAAAAACTTATATATGTACCAAAGTAAGGGTAAATATGATGAAGGGATGGAATATGACTGTAAAGATGAAAATTATAAAAGATTTTACAAAAGGAATTGATAAGATAAGAAGTTGGTTGAAAAAAGAAAGAAGCGGTTTAAAAAAAAAAAAAAGAATGTGATTAGGCAGGAGACTAGAACAAAGCCATACACTAGAGATTTAGGGTATATTTTGATCTCTTAGAAGAAACTGTATCCCAAAATTTTAAAGAGAGAACAACTTATATATATACATATACCAAAAATAAGGGTAACTACTATGAAGGGATAAAATATGACTCTAAAAATGAAAAATGAAAAAGGTTTTTTAAAAAAGGGATTAATAAGATGTTGGTTGAAAAGGGGGGGGGAATACAGTAAAATAAAAAAATTAACTTTGAAAGACTAAAGAATCACTGGAAAAAAGCCATGACTTCTATGTGCAGTATTCCGCAAGCGCTGGAGTTCTGCCGTTCTCATTGATTGGTAAACTTGGTCTTGGCTGGCTGTTCTTGCTGATCTTGTGGGGGAGAGGCCTGTTGCCATGGTTCCCAAATGTCTTTGCTGGAGGCGGAATTGCCCTGCCCTTGCCAGGTCCGGGCTAAGTAATCTGCTCGGGTTTGCTCTCAGGAGCTTTTGTTCCCTGCAAGCCTTCTGTACAACTTTGGAGGACTAGAGTGAAAATGGCGGCCTCCCAATCTCCGCTCTGGAGGAGCTGAGAACTCAAAGCCCCACTCCTCAGTGAGCCCCCAGAGAAAAGCAGTCAATCACTCCCATCTGCCTGGTCTCCAGCCGTACCTCGGCCTGTGAAGGAGCATTTCTATCTCTGGCACCCGACCCCGTATGGAGTCTCCCAACCCAGCAGATCCCTGTGGTGCGCTTCTGCACCACTCCCCCGGGGGGAGGAAGGGGAGTTTCCCCAGATCTGCCGCTTGTTGGGTCCTTGCTGGAGAAGCAGTGGCCTGACTGCACCGTGGATCATGGTTTATGGCAACCTGGAGCTGAGAGCCCACTCCTCAGCTCCGTCTCTGCAGCTGGCTTCCCTGCTCCGATACCTGGGAGCTCTGCCACACTCAGGCACCTCCGGTCTTTCTGTGACCCCGAGGGTCCTGAGACCACACTGTCCCAGTGAGGGTTCCACCCCCTGCTTAGCCACTGGAGCGACGTCCCTCAGCAGAGCCGACTTCTAAAATTTCCAATTTTGTGCTCTGCTGTTCTATCACTTGCCAGTAGTGGCCGACGGAGGCCCCCTCCCCCACTGTGTATCCTCCTGAATATCACCTTGGATTCACTTCTCCGCACGTCCTACCTTTCAGAAAGTGGTCGCTTTTCTGTTCAGAATGTTGCTGCTATTCTTTTCTTCGATCTCCTGTTGAGTTCGTAGATGTTCAGAATGTGTTGATCCCTATCTAGCTGAATTCCTGGGACCAGACAAAATTTAGGTCTCCTACTCCTCTGCCATCTTGCTCCTCCCCCCTTAATATTATTTTTTATATTTTCTTCCTTCTCTTTCTGATTTTCCCACAGTTCATTCATAAGTCTTCTTGATTGTTTGATCTGTTTTGTAACTCATGATTTAAAAAAAAGGTTTAAGAAATCCTCTTTTATAAAGTTTAATTTGGAATCAGAATTTTGACAATGGATTGGTCAAATTTATAACCACCGTCCTGACTTTGCTTTGTTATCATTGTATTTTGAGAAAAAAATTCTGCTACCTCCAGCAGTCATTTATTGACAACCGTATGTTCCAGGGAGTAAGCTGGGCAGTGTGGGTGGACACAGAAATGAATTAGACGTTGTTGTACCATCAAATAACGCATATTTATCTCCAATATATTGCCAAGTATCGACCATACTAATAGTTCTCAAGCATGTTTCCAATGCAATGTGCCTGGGGTTTATGATACAGTCATGCAGTCATAGTGCTATACCAAGCTTCTCATTTGGTGAGATGAGATTCACTGACAAATACAATAATAAACCCAGAGGATAATCCAATTCCAGTATAACCTCAAAATACTTAAATAGAAATCTGACAGATATAAAAGGAGAATGAAAAATCTACACTTGTTGGAAATTCTAGTAGAAACTTATGGATTAAGGAGGCAAAAATGTTGAGAATATACAGAGGATTTGAACAACACAAAAACTGTCTTCATCACATTTGTGTGTGTGTGTGTGTGTGTGTGTGTAGCTTTTCCCAATAAACAGAGCAAACTCATAGTCTAAATCATATGCAGAACATTTATAAAATTTAACCCCATATTCCACAAAGGATGCTTTAAGGAACACTAAAAAATTGGTAGTTTGTGGACAACCTTCTCTGGCCAAAATGCAATAAAAGTAAAAATAAGCCATCAATTTGGAGGCTTTTAAATTCTTATTCCAAGGGCTTTGTGTGACTTTTTGAAGCTCTGAGCCACTGCTGTTGAAGCCAATGGCTTTAAGAACCTACTGCATGATAACACATTACCCATTTGTTTTGTCATCTTTCTCAAACATCCCCTATATCCTGAATGATTCATAAAAGAAACAGAAAAAAATAAAAAGGACACAGATACAAACCAGTAGAAAAGGCAGTAGACCAGTACAAGCAGGGATGGATATAGCTTTGGTTGACATAAAGAGTTAGATAGTATTCTTGGGTCTGGTATAACTAGAGCAAGAGTATTGGCTAGGAAGTAGTAGGGCATTTACTTGAGCATTAAAAAAAACAAATCAAACAGCTTTGGGAAAATTTATACAGAAGAGTTAAGGTTAGAAGCAATGAACAATGGAGAACCACTTTATTGACTGACATTATAAAATTGGGCTCTTAGGAAACTCAGTTTGTCAACTGTATGCAAGACATTTCAAAGAGAAGAGATAGAACTTAGAATATTTATGAGGTGATAAGTGATTATCACTAAAAAAAAAAAAAAAAAAAAAGCCAGAGAGTCAGGTAGTGAGTGTTTTAATGATAGTATGCACCTGTATGAGATACCAGTGTTCTGGTTTTTGCTTTCAGGGTGATGTTCTCAAGTCACCCTAATAACTATTTCTATCTGGGTTAAGAGATTTAGTGAGAACAGGAAGTTCACAGACCAGTGTGCAAAGGCAAATGGAAAAGAGAGGAGCTCAGAAAGAAAAGAAAAAGAAAGAAAAACAGAATTAAGGAGCCATTTTATCATTGACGATGCTGTGAGTACCACCATGCTTACCATCTCCACTTCTCACTCTGCCAAAACACACTAGCAAGTGGGAAAAAATGATGATCCAGGAAGAGGAATCTGTTCTTTCATCCACCTAAAAAGCAGAGTGTGATGCTGAAGGGCATTTTGAACTTAATCCAATCCAGCTATAATCTTCCATTTTAGAAGCTTCTATTTGGCATCGAGAATACCAATGTTGATATCCAAGGAGGAAAGGAGGAAACTAATACTTTGGCAATTTTGTTCCCCTAGTTTTTTTCTTTCTTGCACCCCCCCCCCCCATAGCTCATTCTTTATTTTCATATTTTAGTTGGGAAAACTAGAATGAAAGGTGAATGGAAAAATGTGATTATTCTCTTTTTATCCTGAGTTATTTTTTAAATAATTAAAGATCTTGGAAAAGGTTTAAAAATATAATAATTTTTCTCTAATATAGGAGCCATATGGATTTTAGTTTAGTGTCTTACCATATATTGAAGATATGCCTTACAGAATAAATTCCACTCAAGTAATGAATTACTTAAGAGAAAAATTCAGGACATTGGGTATTTAAAAAAAATGTTATTCTCTTTATTACATGTATATCTTATTGTGTTATAGATATTTAAAATACAAACATTATCACATTGATTCAATCATGTGTAATAAAATATAGTTTGCAGCGACTTAAGGAAATTTAGAGCTCTATGTTTTAATTTAATTTCCTTATTTGAAACATAAATGGGCAGTTAGTAAACTTTTGCTGTAAAGTAAAATGAGCTAAATAACTCTGCTTAACCATATGTTTCATATAATTTCTTTTTTTTATTCTTCTTACTTTAATCTAAAATTTCACAGAAGTATCATTTAATGCATATTTTAAATAGAAAAGTATTTTCATAGCTATTGTAGCTATTAGCTACAAAACACCTCTGAGCATCTTTATCAGAACAAAGTTTCCACATCATAACTAGCTCAACAAAACTGGTTTAACATTTACTCAGGACAAGAAATGAAAACTGATTCTGTCTTCAATTAAAAAGAAAACAAACACGAAAACAAACAGAGCCTGAGGTATGCAGATGATCAACAGCCTCAGCTATCATTTTTTAAAAAAAATGTTCAGAAGTTGAAGTTTTCATTTAATTACCATTTGAACTTTGATAGTATTTAATAAATCATAAGGCTAGATTAGTCAGGGTCCCAGCAGGAAAGAGATACCGTAATCAAATCGATAATTGAGGAGAGTTTAATAGAAGGACTACTGCCAAAGACAGGACAAGACTTAGGGATATCAATAAGGTAATCTGAAGTCCCCTGAGGCTAGCAGCAGGTTGGAGTCATATTTACCCCACGGCTTGAAAGGATACAGGAGGAAGTGGTTCCTGGAACTCAGAGAAATGAAGAGGGTCACCTGACAGGAAACTGTGGTCTTTGATGGTAACCTATCAGGGTCGGAGCATGGAAAATACATACGCAGGCTTTCCCCGTCCTTTGGTCTTCTCTGGTGCTTTCCATTGACCAAAGTCATAAATAAGCCACTGAGCAAGAGACCCTATTGATATATTTCATATTAGTCAGCTTCATTCCCAAGACACAGAGCTCAATGGAGGAGGATTTAAATTAGATCTGGAAGAAAAACAAAACATAGCCCCAACATATGGGCCCAGTGGATAATTTAGGCATTCACTCAAAAAATGTTTATTAAACATCTATTATATACTATGTTATTGTGCTAGGCACTGGGGATGCAAATATGAACAGAACATAATTCTTGCAAGTGGAAAACCACCTGGGCTTGTTTTTTTTTTTTTCTTTTTTTCTCTTTTCTTTTCTTGAAACTTAACAGATTAAAAAAGGACTAAGGAAAACAAAAGTAGGAAAAAAAATTCACCGTGAAGGAAAAGATATTATGAAGTATAAAGTACTCATTCATAGAAAAAAATACAGAGAACTACTCCCCATCCCAGTCTCCATCTGCCCTGAAAGATAAAGGCTTATGAAAATTATTCTGGACCTAAAATTCCTATAAATGAATAGTAAGCCTAAGTTATATGAGGGGGCACAGAGAATTGATTCATGCTTAATAAACCCTGCAATTAATAAAACCTTGTTCCTAGGCTACTCCCTCCTCTGGGGAGCTCTCAGTATTTTATAGCCCTTGTCTAAGAAGCCTTATAACTCCTCTGTGTTAGAAAGAATGGAATAAGTGTGTCAGTGGGGTGGCTATGTTTTCTCTTTTCTCCTTACCTTGAATCCTTTACTAGTGAGTCAGTGCTTTGCATCTCTAATTTTTCCATTTTATGGAGTGACTTAGCTTTTCTCTGCCTGCATTAACTATGCCATGGTTGCTGGAGATCACAAATCCTCAAGTAGTTAATTTTTTAATTAATTCAAAGAATATTAACTAAACTGTGTATTTTTGACCAAAAAAAAATTCTCCTTAGTTTTTCCTTGAACTTCTATTTGATTCTGTGCTTGATAAAATGTTTTAGGATACATATCTAGACTGAGTATGACATAGCTGATGGTGATAAAAATGACCGACTTAATAATTGATTGTTTTCTTAGTCTAATCACAATTGCTTAGAAAGACCTGGCTGTGGGGTGCCTGTGTTGTACAGTTGGTTAAGCCTCTGACTCTTGGTTTCAGCTCTGGTCCTGATCTCAGGGTCATGGGATGGAGCCCGGCATGAGGCTCTATGCTCAGTGTGGAATCTGCTTAAGATTCTCTCTCTCTCTCTCTCTCTCTCTTCTGCCCCTCCTGTTCACGCTCTCTCACAAATAAATAAATACATCTTAAAAAAAAATACCTGGCTGCTTATGCACATATTGTATCTGTTGGGATTAATTTTTATAGGTTCATAAAGGAATGAGATAACCTAGATGTTAACTGGGATTTCCTGACCCCTTGAAACTTGTTTGGACATCTGTTCATGCCTAATGGAAGCCAAAGCAGTGCTCAGGGCTTCTGCAAGTCGAGGGGAGTGTTGTGCCCATGTTTTCCAGGTCCTTTTACCTTTCATTCCCTTCTTTTCCTATATGCACTTACTTTTTAAAAAAGATTTATTTATTTATTTAAGAGAGATTGAGAGAGAGAAACAAAGAGAGTGAACATGCATGCAGGGGAGAGGCAGAGGGAGAGAGAGAATCTCCAGCAGATTGGAGCCTGAGTGGGGCTCAATCTCATGATCCTGAGATCATGACCTGAGCTGAAATCAAGAGCCAGACGCTTAACCGACTGAGCCACCCAGGCGCCCCCCTGTATGCAGTCATTTTAATGGCATTTCTGCAAACAGGAAGCAGGCCTTTGCCCAAATTTTCCCATTATGCACCCCTCACAAAAAAAGTATCTGCAAGAATTGTAGAGTTGGGGAGTTGTGGGAAGTTATAAAGAGTATTTAGAATGGAAATAACTTCAAATTGAACCCCAGCACCTTAAAATATTTTTTTGGTCTCTTTATTTCCCAGAAATGTCTAGTGACCCCCTCCCCATCTAAGTACTTCTCCATCTCAGCCTCTTTCTTGCCCTCTTCTTGGCTTCCTTCTCTCTGCATCCCCCACCCCATGTTTTCCTCCTTCTGCAAAAGAGAGAATCAAATTCTTTTCCTTGTCCCAAGGAGGTTGTACAGCCTTCAGCCTTCAATTTGTTGTAGCTTCTCCTACTGGCATCCATATTCTCAGGGTCTTATATTCCATACCAAGTGACTTACAAGGTTCTTCCACAAAGAATACCTATTCTCTCTCTAAACGGTATATGGACAATTATTAAGGTAATAGCAATTCCCACTTTGGTGGGACATACACTTCCTAATAAGATAACCTAGTTTTCCCATTTTTTCCTATAAACTTGAGAGAGCAGAGAACAAATAGTGGTTACATAATAAAGTAATTACAAATTCGGCAGCTTTGTGTCTTTGATGATGAAAGTGCATTGTTTCATACTGTGTTGATAATGCCATTTGAAACCCTGAACGTGTACACAGTTCTTTGGCTGGTGAGTTAAGGACAGTTTTACATAGATATGGGAACCAAGTAGAAAGGAAATGTGCTAGGCTTAAATTGTGTAATTTCACATTTTTTCCTTTGAATTTTGAACTGTGGAGAATCTCAAACCACAGGGCAAGCAGTGTGATTCTTAAAGATCAGAGAAGATCAGGCCCAATTTCCTATATGACTTACAAACCAGCTTTTTGGTGGCTAAAATCTCTTTCAACCAAAGTATGCTCTTCTGAGAATAAGTAATACTAAGATAGAATCCATAGCAAAAATGAGTTGAACACCTGACAGAAAAGACCCCGAATGGCCAAAGTAATGTTGAAAAAGAAAAGCAAAGCTGGTGGCATCACAATTCCGGACTTCAAGTTCTATTACAAAGCTATAATCATCAAGACAGTATGGTCCTGGCATAAAAGCAGTCACATAGATCAATGGAACAGAATAGAGAGCCCAGAAATGGACCCTCAACTCTATGGTCAACTACTCTTTGACAAAGCAGGAAAGAATGTCCAACGGAAAAAAGTCTCTTCAACAAATGGTGTTGGGAAAACTGGACAGCGACATGCAGAAGAATGAAACTGGACCACTTTCTTATACCACACACAAAAATAAACTCAAAATGGATGAAAGGCCTAAATTTGAAACAGGAAACCATCAAAATCCTAGAGGAGAACACAGGCCGTAACCTCTTTGATCTTGGCCACAGTAACTTCTTACTAGACATGTCTCGAAAGGCTAGGGAAACAAATGCAAAAATGAACTATTGGTACTTCATCAAGATAAAAAGCTTCTACACAGGGAAAGCTGGGTAGCTCAGTCAGTTAAGTGTCTGCCTTTGGCTCAGGTCATGATCCCAGGGTCCTGGAATCGAGCCCTGTGTTAGGCTCCCTGCTCAGTGGGAAGTCTGCTTCTACCCCTGCCCCTCCCCCTGCTCGTGCTCTCTCTCTCTCTCTCTCATTCTGTCTCTCAAGTAAATAAACAAAATCTTTTTTTAAAAAGCTTCTGCACAACGAAGCAAACAATCAACAAAACTAAAAGGCAACCTATGAAGTGGGAGAAGATATTTGCAAATGGCATATCAGATAAGGGGCTAGTATCCAAAATCTATAAAATACTTATTAAACTCAACACCCAAAAAATAAATAATCCAGTTAAGAAATGGGCAGAATTCATGAAGAGACATTTCTCCAAAGAAGACATCCAGGTGGCCAACAGACACATGAAAAGATGCTCAACATCACTCATCATCAGGTAAATACAAATCAAAACCACAATGGATACACCTCACACCTGTCAGAGTGACTAAAATTAATAACACAGGAAATGATAGATGTTGGTGAGGATGCAGAGAAAGGGGAACCCCCCCTACATTGTTGGTGGGAGTGCAGACTGTTGTAGCCACTCTGGAAAACAGAATGGAGGTTCCTCAAAAAGTTATAAATAGTGGGGCACCTGACTGGATCAGTAGGTTAAGATCTGCCTTTGGCTCAGGTCACGATCCCAGGGTCCTGGGATTGAGCCCTGTGTTGGGCTCCCTGCTCAGTGGGGAGCCTGCTTCTCCCTCTCCCTCTGCTGCTCCCCCTGCTTGTGCTCTCTCTCTAACAAATTAAAATCTTTAAAAAAAAGTTAAAAATAGAACTATCCTACAACCTAGCAATTGCACTATTAGGTATTTATCTAAAGGCTACATAAGTGCTGCTTTGAAGGGGCACATGCACCCCAATGTTTATAACAGCACTATCAACAATAGTCAAATTATTGAAAGAGCCCACATGTCCATCAATTGATGAACGGACAAAGAAGAAGTGGTATGGGACACCTGGTGGCTCAGTTGGTTAAGTGTCTGCCTTCGGCTCAAGTCATGATCTTGGGGTCCTGGGATCTAGCCCCGTAGCGGGGAGCCTGCTTCTCCCTCTTGCTCTGCTCTTTCCTCTGTTCCTCCCTGTGCTCATGCTCTCTCTCCCTCTCTCAAATAAATAAATAAGATCTTTAAAAAAAAAAAAGAAGTGATATATATATACATACATATAATGAAATATTACTCAGCCATCAAAAAGAATGAAATAGTGCCATTTGCAACAATGTGGATGGAACTAGAGTGTATTATGCTAAGCGAAATAAGTCAGAGAAAGACAAATGCCATATGATTTCAGTCATATGTGGAATTTGACAAACAGAACAGATGAACATATGGGAAGGGAAGATAAAATAAAATAAAAACAGAGAAGGAAGCAAACCATAAGAGACTCTGAACTGTAGAGAACAAACTGAGGGTTGCTGGAGGGGTAGTGGGTGGTGGGATGGGTTAAGTGGGTGATGGGTATTAAGGAGAGCATCTGTTATGATGAGCACTAGGTGTTGTATGTAAATGATGAATTACTAAACTCTCCTGAAACCAATACTACACTACATGTTAACTAACTTGAATTTAAATAAAATCTTGGACGTAAAAAGACCAAGGGGGGAAAAAAAAGAGGTGAATGCCTGAAAGGGAGAAGAAATGGGTGAGTGGGGAAGGACTGAAGTTGCCTATGCTAAATCTCAGTTTTTGATGTGTGATGGGACTGTGCTAGAAAAGCTGTAGAAGGGAAGGCAGGGTTAATGCCCTTTGTGGTTGTTATCTTGTATCCTTTGAGATTCAGCATAGGTATCAAATGGAGAAGCTCAGTGGCCAGTGGCAACATTGATGTCACATGATTTTTATATTCTATAATAGAAGAGAACATATGGCGGGGCTGAAGTTCCAATCTATTTTGGTGTCATGAGTGAAAAAGAGAAGGAAGATATCAGGGAGTGTAGAGGACTCAAGTTCAAACAGAAAGTAAATAAAAGTTGGAGAATATACTCTTGACATTTATGTTTTGATTCTCTTTTAGTCTGATTTAAAATGAGTAATTTACCTCATGGACAAAAATGCTCTCATGGCCAACATTTCAAGATGTGTTCCACATATAACTGTTGAGCTTGGAGATGCTTAAACTTCATAGCTACAAATGAAAAAATAGCAAGGCAACACCTATAAATCAGGGCACAGACAGCATCAGCTAAGGAAATCTTTGGCAAGGTTAGGGAGCCCCTCTTAGAGGCATTTTCAGCAAGTATCTTAAATATATTCAGCAGTCAAAGCCTTTTGCAGTGTGATTACACTGTTACAGGCTTGCCACATGGCTTCCCAGAGTAAAGCATAACAAGTTGTATTTGAAGAGATCCTTACAGACACAGCTTGGCTGACCACGCTCAGCATATAGTTTACATACAGATCAATAAAGATTGAGTTCCAATCGAATCTGAGTCCTGGCTTCTAAATGTTTCCTCTAAATTATAAGTGGATCACTTTTGCATCTTCCTAACTGAATCAGGGATTTTAACTTACTTACTTCCAGAGACCATGACCTAGGAGTATAAATGCTCACCTAACTAAAAAGCCTAGTGGACCACTTGGCAGAATGCATTTTCCTTTCCTAGTGCTTACTTATAGAAATCCAATAGGGCTTTGCTACTCCAGCTATCACGGCCTGCTCTGGGCTTTAAAAGGTTGTCTTCATCTGTTTGGTAACATCTGCTCCACACTATGGTCATATGGTAGCCCTTAGGAAACGATTCTCTAAATCAGAAGCATTTTTCATAAGATTCATATGAATTACAAACAAGAATTTTAAGTTGTATTGAGTACTTTCAGGGTGATTCATGCAAAAAAAAAAAAAAAAGATTTCCATTTGCATGCCAGTGAAAACCTGCTGTGTTAGACAACCATGCTAAATAAACTATGTAATTAATCTTTGTACATGGGGAAGGATTTATTTTTTCTTATTTCCAGTCCCCAGGAAACAGATTCAGATAACCTTGGTCTCTGAGATATTTAAAAGAGCCATGAATATTGCACCGGGAGATATTAGGTTTGGTATGTGGTGTGAGGAGAGAAAAAAATCTAGTCCTCAAAAATTTCCTTTTCTTTATAATTGCCCTATTGTGCCCCGCCTCTTTCTGCCTTCCTTTCCTGCTTTCTTCCCCCCTTTTTCTCCCCTTCCTCTTCTCTCTCTCTCCTGCCTTTCCTTCTCCAGTACTGAAATTTCCTTTTAGGAATACTTATGACCTGTGCTTGCTGTGTGTTGTAACTTTGATTTTGTTAACTTTCATGCTAGAATCACTCATTTCACACTGTGAAACTATTACTTTCAAAAAATGCTTTATTTTAAAGTTCCTTCAAATTTTAGCTGTCTACTGCTATGACACTTATTCTAATTTTTAGATATTAAACTATTTTTAATTTTTTAAAAAGATGTATTTATTTATTTTAGAGTGAGAGAGAGAGCAGGGGAGGGTTGGGGATGGGGAGAAAATCTCAAGCAGACTCTCTGCTGAGTCCAGAGCCCAACGCAGGGCTCGATGTCATGACCTTGAGATCATGACCTGAGCCGAAACCAAGAGTTGGACACTCAACTGATTGAGCCACCCAGGTGCCCCTAAACTATTTTTTAAATGTTGGTCCCTTTGTCCAATAAGCAGATACAGTAGAAAGGAAAAAACAAAGAAACCTAAAATTTGAGAGATACTTGTAACAGTAAATAGAAAGTACTTAATTCATTGGGATAGATGCATGATAGAACTCAGAAAAGAAGTGATTATATGTCTTTATGTGTATCTGTGTGTTTGTGTGTGAGTATATATGACTTACATGTGATTTTTATCGTGTTAGTGTACCTTCTTTTGGAGGACCAGAACTACTCTTCCTTTCTTCTACAGTCTTTTGTAGATTTTGGGTGGCATTGATGTTTTCCTTCCTACCAAAATGGGTGTGGGTGTATGACTGAGACAGGTAAGAATGAAAGTTCTCCCTTCCCATGGCCTAAAGATTGGTTCTGGAATGTGCACCTGAGCTAATATGGGCCAGAGTTTTCCTTGGGATTTATGCTGAGTTTTCAGGAGAGGCATGACGATAAAGCAGGAAGGATGGGGATCGGCTGTGGTTATCTTGTTGTCCTAGGAAGAGTTTGTCAGAAAAATGTTACACTGAGGCAGGTTGAATTGAATGAGAGCAAGAAAAGAGACTGAGTGGGTTGATGCCATTGATTGCATTCTTGAAGGTTTACACATGGAAGGCATTTTCCTGATATATATGAAATGAGTGATGGAAAGGATGACTTTATAGGAGAGAGTAACCAAAACAATTTCAGGGAGGAAACATGGAGCATGGCACTTCTGGGACTTCAAGGAGTGTGTAATGGCTGGGGCTTCACGGTGTTGGCTGTTTAGTGGCAGGGATGAGTCAAAAGGCAATAAGGGACTGATTATGGGGAAGACCTTGATTACCAAGTCAAGGAGCTTGGATTTGATCATGAAGACAATGGGGAGACCCTTTAAAGGCATTTAAGCAGACATCTGATATGGTTAGATTTGCCTAAGGCTGGCCTGTGTTGAGGAAATACATAAATTTGGAATGATTTTTATTTTTTAAATTTTGGGGGTAATGGTTTTTAAATATCATCATTGCTGTATTCCATTCAGAAGCATCAAACCAATAATAGGAAAATTTGAAGGTCTAAATCTAACTCTTAAAAATCAATTTTTTAAAACTGTAAGTTTTTCTTGTCATTTATGATATTATAAAACAGCATGGAGACACTGTTATGAATATATCGATTTGATCTTAGACATTCCAGTTATATTAAAAAAGCTAAGTTAGCAAATAAAAAGCATTACAACTGCTGAAAACTAAATCAGTAGAAATAACTAAAGTTAGGAAATGGAAGAGCTAACTTTTGCAGTGAAGTATTATATGTAACTGAATTGATTCTAATGCTTCAGAATAGATGTCCATAGTCAAAAGTCATGTAAACCATAAATGTTGTATAAACATTCTGTATATCTGTAGTCAGTTTCTTCTGTATCAAATTCTCAAAATAAGTATTTTGTAGATAAACTGTGTTTCTTACTTAAGATAATGCAAATTTTAATACCTATATATCAAGTGTAGTCAACTTTGAATAATATTTTTTATGTTAATATTTTCAGTTTGCAAAGTTCTTTTCTATCTATGTTTGCTACTCCCAACATCCCTGTGATATAGACTCTGCAGCTTACTTTACAGATGAGAACACTGAGGCTCAAAGATGATGGTAGGAACATCCTCAAGGGCACAGAGGGAAGCTGGCCATGTTGGGATTTGCATCTGTGTCTGAATCTAAAGCCCAGGACTTTCTGGTTTGTTTTTACTTCAAATACTGTATCCCTTGCTTTTCAAGGCAGCATAACAGATGACCCAGGGCAGCTAGCTAGCTAAGTCAGGACTTAGACATCTAGCCTGTACCACACGTGCATAGGATGGGTCTGGCACAGTCTCATAGAACCAGTGTCTTCTGCAGGCTTTTGATTCCATTTCCTTTGCTATTTCACTTCCCTGAAGGAGCGTCTAATTTTGCCCTTGACTTTCTTGTCTCTCTACTTCTTGCCAAACCAGGTAACAATTGGAATCTTTTTCTAGTAGTAATGTGACTAAAAGTCCAGTTCATATGAGTGACTGCATTCCTTCCAATGGGCTGATTACCAAGTATTGCTACTCTCCACCCAACCTGAGGCATTTCTCCCTGTCTGAACTCTTGCTGTAGACTTGGTGAGGTAAGAATGCCAGCCCGCATCTGCATGGGGCCACATGGCCTTTTGGATGGGGCATTTTCAATTAATGACCATGCCTTCAGGGTGAGTATGGAGCTCTACTGACAGATGGATTACTTGGAGCTCCCAAATTCCCCCCATGTCTTGCTCGTGTTGGTGCCAGCAGGTCCTTTCCTACGATTTACCTGGAAAACTCCTACTCCTTCTATTCTCAGCTCTTGCATCTCCTCCCCCAAACCTTTCCAGACAGCATTAGGTTTAGGTTCTAGATGGATGTAGGTTTCTTTTCCATGAGTTCCCAGTTATGTTACAGTGGTTTCTGCATTGTACTGTAAACGTCTGTTTCTCAGAATCAGCACCTTCTTAGATGGAGGGCCTGTGTTTTCATCTTTCCAGCTCCATTGCCAGCAACAAGGAGTCTGGAACCAGTGGAGGCTTGTCTAACTCAAGACTGACTGACTGAATGAAAGCAATGGGCCTTTGAAATAATGAAAGTACAAATCCTTAAATATATATCTTCCATGGATAGGTATTTTCTGTGAATGACCTCTGCTTTTGGTCTTACTTTAAAATTGTTGGAAGAGTCTCAGTGGAAGTGTACTAGGAAATACTGTAGCCATTCAGTAAAAGAAAATCAAGAGAAGTGACCTAATATTTATTAAGGACCGTGTCCTAGGACTGACTAGGACTGGCTTATGTATGTGTTACTCCATTTAATCTTTACAGCAATTCCATAGGCAAATATATTTTATCTTCATTTTGTGGATGAATAAGCTAGGTTTTAAAGTTGAGTTACCTTTAGAAAATCTAACATTTAGGAAAGAGTGAAAATAGGACAGAAATCCCAGGAAACAAAGGGCTCAAAAGTCTGCTAGATTTAAATTTAAATGCTCACTCTGCAATTAATATGTCTAAAATGTTGGGCAAGTATTTATTCTTCCTAAACTCTTCTGTGTATGTACACATCTGTGTGAAGGGGCACATCTGTGTGCAGGAACCATGGAGCCTGAGAATGCCTGATCATATGCTTTTTGCAAGGATAAATGAGCGAATACACATAAAATATGTAGCAAAATGCCAGGTTTTAATAGCATGGATGATGATTGTTCTGCTTTCATAGCCTAATAATTACTGAGTATACAGTCTTCTCTCTTACCACCATACTATGCTCCATTAGAACAAGCAAATCACTGCCGTATTGTAGATATCAGTAAACGGTATATGGCTCCTAGTTAGCTGCAAATTGGGCAAAGAAACAGCTTAAAGAGAAATTTTACTACTAAGATATTCCTTAAAGAATGACAGGAATCCAAGCAGACCTAGAAATGAGGTCCTGTCTGTAATGTTCCCAGGTAGATCCAACCCAGGTAGATTCTTATCCACAGTAGTCTGACATTTGGGGCATCTGACTGCCTTGGATCATATTTGAATTATCTTTATTATGGTCTCTGCATGTTGGGAATCATTTGAAGTATTTGGAATTCTCCAGAGCAGAGGATTCAGCAAGGTGTTCTCTAAGCATTCCCAAGCATAAGTAGATGCTCTCTTATCCTGTAAGTTCAGAGTTCACATTGAGATAGGTCTCAGGGACTGTGTCTTTATTTTTGGAGGGTAAGGATCAAGCCTGGGTTTGGATTATTCTCTGCTGTTTCTTTAGCTTCCCTCAAACACAGGGTACCAGCTGACTAACTCACTAAGGCAATCTGCAAAAAAAGAAGAGGAAAAAAAATGCCTACCTAGTACATACGGCATGCCAATACTACCTACATGTGGAAAAAGTTAAAAAATGTGACAAAGTAATAAAGTCTTTTATTTTTGTAAATTGGAGAAGATTCATCAGACACTTAGTTAAGGGGACAAAAATCAAGGGAGATAAAAATATTTCTCTATCTATAGTGGCTGTCAAAGCATTGTGCTTACGGATGCTACATTAACTTAAGTCAGTAGAAGCTTTCAGGGCCAAGTGGAGCTGCACTTCACAGTTCCTCTTAATGAAGTCGGTGAGAGCCTTCTGAATAAAAATGCCTCAAAGGATGTGGAATGGAATGAGAATCAGGTTCATCAAAAATGATTAAAAAAAATACAGATTAAGTAAAAGAAATTTTACCTCAGAGCATTGACAAGTATTGTCTCGGCTCCTTGGGGAGCTCATCCTGTGTCAGCAGCATTCATGGTAGAATTTCCTTTCTGAAACTTGGCTTTTTAAAAGCTGCTGTAACTTGAATGAAAGGGTCTTGTGAAAACGGAAGTTGACATTTTTAAAAAAACTTTCTGAGTTATTAGGGGAGCCCCTTCAAATGAAATTAACTTTAGATCATGGAAAGCAGTGTTTTGCTTATGAAACACAATTCAGGCACTTCAGATGAGCTAAAATACAATATTGTATCCATTGAGTGGGTGGGGAGGGTTTAGGAATTACTTTAAAAAGAACTAAAACAGTTCAAAGCTATTTCTTAAAAATATCTTATTTCACTGTAGAAAGATCTCTCACTGCTCTTATTGAAGATTTGGTTCTGTTAGTAATGATTTCTTACCCTGGCCTACAAATTCTATGATTCATTTCTGTTACAACATTCTCTGTTTTATGAAAGGGTTTCTTTTTTTTTTTTCTTTTTTAAATCCAATCTTACCTGTGATTAGTCCTGCCCTACTTTCCCATGTCACCTTCAACAAAGTGATAATGCCTGAGTTTCCTCCAAAAATAGACATTATTTGAGTCTCCTTGTTCTTTAGCTGTGGTGTCATTAGGGACTTATGTGGCAGTGCAGAGACAAAGAAGAAATATGTCATTCGGTTCTGAGGTCAGCCTCGTCTGGGGAGGAAAGAGCAATCTGGTGGTGAAACACCCTACAAACTAATATCTCTGATTCAATTCGCAGGAAGCTCACTGGGATTCAGAGATATGACCAACATTTTTTTCCCGGTAAAGAGACCTGTATCTATGTGACCCAGATTATTAACCATTAAAAGTAGATATGCATCCTCTGCAAAGTACAGTCATAAATTTGAGGGACTAAGAAGCACCTTAACAGCTTTCCCCTGCAACTCTTCCAATTCTTGAATCTGTCTTCAATAGCTTCTCCATGTGGTTCTCTAGTCTTTCTAGTTACATTCCTAAAAGAAAAACCCATACTTGAGATTGTGAGCTCTTTGAGGGCATGGGCACTAGGTTTTTGTTGTTGTTGTTTCTGCCTTCACTATCTCCTGAGTCTAAATAGTGGCTAATACTTATTAAAAGCTCACTAAAGTTTTGTTGAATAAATTAATGAATGAAGGGCCACTTTAAACTACCTTAACCTAACTGTGTACTAATTGTGACATAAAAACATATATAGGACCTACCTTCTTTCTACTCCTTCTCTCTCCATTTCTTCTTCCCTTCCTCCTCCTTGTGGCACCCATGCTGGAAATGAGAATCTAACATTTAGCTCTTTGTACACTGAAGGTAACTTCTTACCTGTTCTTATCATTAATGTGATTGAAGGAGGCCTCATTTAATGCATGTTAAGGGTTTACTAGCTAGGTGACCATTTTACTTAAGTTCCACACATCTCAGTTTTTCCATCTGTAAAATGGAGATGATAATTGCATCTACTTGAGATGATTATGTGAAGACCCAATACAATCTTGTATATAAAGTACTTCAGAACAGTATCTGACCTATAGTTAAGCATTCAGTACACATTAAAAAATTGATGCCTTATGAAAAAACCTTTTCTACATGTATCCATCTTTGACTATTCTGGTTATCTCTTGCTGCATAACTGCATCATTGTCTTTCATTTTTCTCACATTGACTGAGCTCACATGTGTGATTGTCACTTGGGTTCCTCACATGTGTGAGTAGGAACCCAGAGACATCTGAATATTTGCCCTAGTTGGATGCCCGAGAAGGCACACACCAAGGCTGGGAGTTGAAGCTGGATGTTGCCTGGGAGCTCAGCTGAAGACTGTCAATTAGAGTGTCTACATTTAGCCTCACCAGGTGGCTTGAGCTTCTCGCAGCATGGTGGCTGGATTATAAGAGGGAATATCTCAAGAGCAAGCATTGTAGGAAATCCAACTAGAATCAGCAAGGCTATTAAGATCTAGCCTCAGAAGTTACATGGGACGACTCTGCCATATCCTGTTGGCCCTGTAGGTCCAGTCATGGGGCTTGCCTAGATTCAGAGGGGTAGATAAACAGATTCCATTTGTTAAGTGCAAAAACTGGAAAGTTTCATCAGCTACATTGACTATAATAACTTTTTCTTTTATATTTGAGATTAAACTCACTTAGGTATTATTTTTCTTCTGAAATGTTTAAAGCCACACAGAAAAGTTTAAACCCTCAAATCCCTTTTTCATAGGATAGGCTTTCAAAAGTCAGAAGATTGTTAATTGATTTTAGTGAGTATTTCTCTGAATGAATATTTCTAGATTCTTCAATTTTTCTATAGAAAAACATGGTTTAAAAATCTTTGGATTTGGTTCTTGGTCTTAAGGATTGGATGTGGTGACTGAAATAGGTAAAAAAAAGTGGTTAAAAGCAATATTATCAGTCATGGTTGGTTTCATTAGGTTGGGTTGAGTGGTGTAGCTAGGCATCCATTTCACTCTTTTATCTTCAGATCAGCCAATAGAAGGAAATTTGAATCAAAATCATTCATACTGTGTATTACTTGGTTATTCATATTCATATCTCTAGCCTATCATAGTTCCAACATAATAATAAATAATATTTTATAAGTCCTCCTTAGCTCATACAGTGTTTTTACATAAAATATTGCATTTGATCTTTAATAATACAAGCTGTGTTACCTTGTGTATATTATTTCTGCATTTCCATGAATATATCGAAGCTCAGAGAGTTTAAAAGATTTTTCCAATAAGGGGACGAGGATATAGGTATTCAATTTGTGTAAATTCAAAAATATTCATTTATCAAATTTCTTATTCTTTTCCATATAGTCTTCAAAATCAGTAGTCCGCCCAACAGTCATTGTCAACAACATCTTTCCACTTGTTTAACACCAGTATAGTATCTAGAAAAGCTGCAATTATTTTCCCAGCTTCTCTTGTAGCTAAGGGCTATCATGTAGCATATTTTTGGCCATTAAGACATAAATAGAAGTCTTCTAGGAGGATTCTGGAAATATTTATTAATTGTTAAAGAGGAAAGATGAAGCTGATACTGTCCTTTGCACTTTCTCTTCCTGCCATGAATGTAGTGAAAATGTCCACATGTATTAAACTAATACAGTCTTCTTGGTTTAAGCTGATAATGGTTGTGTATTGTTACCAGCAGCAGAACACATTTTTAGCTAAAAGTGCCTTTCTGCCTGTCCTTCTCCCTTCCCTTCCCTTCCCTCTGCTCCTCTCCCTCTCCTCCCTCCTCTCCCCTCCCTTCCCTTTCCTCTTCTTATTTTTTTTCTTTTCTTCCACATGTGATGAGTATTGAAAAGTGTGAGTGATACTAAAGAAGAAATAAAGCTGTTTTAGAGGAGTTTGATGACTATTGTTAAGAGATTTTACTATAGACCTTTCATTTTTAGGAGAAGAAATCTACAAAAACAAAGCAATTAGAATGATAAAGTACTGAACCTAGACATACTCTAATTGACTAAGAAATTACAGAAATATTTTTTTATCTTCTCGTCTCATTTAGTCAATATGAATATTCAGTATGTTAACTGTTTAATAATTAGTTAATTATTTACAACACCAGTAGGAAATTGGCTATAAGTGAGTCATAAGATTGGGAAAGATATTTGGAAGTATTTTGTTGTTATTTTAAGAAAGCACAAAATGAACCACTGATTCACTGGTGCATTAGATAAACCATGCTGTTGTAAGCAAAATATTAATGTCTGTAAAACAACCAAGAGGAAGTGTATGTTCGGATAAAGATGGACGATGCATTCATCTCAGTTGGTTACATCTCTTTCCATTACCGTTTTCCTGTCTACACTTCAGCTCAGGGCATGTAGAGTTTTTTACTGGACACTTGCTCAGTGAAGTTTCCTTTGCCTGGGATGTATTTTCTTTTTTCATTGGTTAGGTTCTATTAATCCTGCAAATCTCAATTAAGGCTTACTTCCTCTGGGAAGATTTCCCTGATACATAAGGTTAGCTAGTTTTTCCATATGGTTCCATAGGGCCTTGACTTTCCTTAATCATAACTCACAGTTGCTTGTTTACTTGTCCATTTTTGCCATCATGATAGAAAGAATAATCTTTTCTTTCACTCTTTTTTATATTTAATACAGACTCCTGTCTAATTTTCCAATTTCTTCTTTGACATTCTTTATATGCCAGAGAGCTATCAGTCTTCTCATTTTCCAAATCCTTGTTTGCCAAGTATGAATGTTCAAAGCCAGAATAATTTCCACATAACATATACTGCATTTTCCTACCTAAAAGATCAAAGAAAGACACTATGCTTGACATGATTTATTTTTGACAAATATGTGTAGCCTGCTTTAATATGTGAAAACATTATTCATTAGGTTCCTGAGGGGGAGAATTATGTCTCACTGGATATATATCTCCATTTTAACAAAGCGTTTTCTTTCCAATTTTGTTTTGTTTTGTTTTATCACCTCGTATCTCAAAAGAATACATATTTTTAAGTATAAATATTCCTGAGATGGATTTCACAGTATGTAATATAGGTGATTTTAAAACTTCTAACACGGTGAAGTTATTTAAACCTAATTTGAAATTCATTCTTGGGTTTTGTTTTGCAAGATTTTTGTAAGAGTTGCATAACATTAACTAATAGCCAAATCGGTATTCTAAAACTCAAATTTCCTTTATTCACCTTCCAAATTAGCTAATTGATCTATATTTTCCTTTGTTAATCTCATATTTTTCAGTTCATTTACACAGTTATTTTCATTTTCTTTTTGTGTTTTATTTTGCGTTGTGACATCTCTGACATTATTCTTTTATTCATATTATTTTTATGACATCTTGCACAATTGTGAGTCTTCAATTATTCAGCGCTTAGAAAAATTCAAAATTGAAAGTCATTAGCCTGCTTGCTTCTTTTTATCCTCATATTTTTAGGGAATATATGACGATATATATCTCCTTTTCCCCCAGTACTCCTTTGCTAACAAAGAGCACCAGACACCATTGGGTTGCTTAACCAATAGTTGGAAAGCATTTTTTTTTTTTTAACCTTTACCTTTCATTAACTCTCCATATGAAATAAATCTCAAAATACTCTACATATGCTTCCTCAGTATCTCTTGTATTAGTCTATCTTTCCTCCCCACTGCTACTGTCCCACTGGGCTTTTGTCACTTCTCATCTAACTTAGTGAGAAAATCTCTCAACCATTCCTTCTTGCCCATCCCATCCTATCTCCTTCCAAGTGATCTTTCCAGAGATTACTTTGGAAACTTCATGTTTTAGTTCTTTGTATGCAATCACAAATTATTTACAACTCTGTGGGAAATAAGGTTGCTTAATGTGTGATTAGGCTCCAGTCCTACTGAATTTGTTTTTGTGTTTTCAAACAAATCTTATTCTTTTGCCTTCTTGATCTCCTGACCTTTAGCATATAATGGTTCCTTTGGCTGGAAGACTCTTGTCCCTAATCTCCTGCCCCACCCACTTTCTGTTTCTTCCCAAGGCCAACTCATCCTCAGGTCTCAACTTCAAAAAGCCTTTGAAGCCCACCCTCTCCTTCCAAGTAGGAGGTTCAGTGTTTTCCCTTGATGTCCCATACTTTCTTTCTCCTTCCTCTTAGCCCACTGAACTCTTATGGTCCCTTGTGCCTCCCACCTTACTGGAGATTCTGTGAGACCATTTATATATTTTTTCCTGCCTTGTCCCTGATTCAGAGCACGTAATTGTTACTTATGAAATATGTTAATTCATAAAAGTTATTTCCTGAATAGTTTTGATTGTTTTCTCTTTTCCCCTTGGGAACATCTCTGAGAGAGAAACTATTCCTTTAAGGAAATAAAATGCTGTATTTTTTTTTTCTATCAATGTTATGAGCTTTCTAAAATTATGAATTTGAAGTCTATATTTTTTTATCTTTCTCACACCTCTCTTAGTATTTCAAACTCCACAACCTTATGATCACTATCTTCCAAATTGTCTTTCTTGAGAAAAATGAGTCACTGTTTGATTTTTATGTGCACTGACTGTGACCTTAAATTGTTACTTTATTATGCATAACTCATAGTGCCTTAGATTTATTTAATTGGAAAAGTCCAATTGTGTGGTTTCTAATTCTGCTACTGTAATGCTGCTGGGCCAAGGGGAGGTATAGAGAAGTTTTTAAATTACTTGCTATTTCTATTAATTAATAATTGGTTCAGTTCTCCTTAGTAAAATGTAATATCCCTTTAATTGTACTAAGATCCCTCTATTATGGAGTGAAAATAAGGTAAAAAGCTATATGACATGCTATTTTACAGATAAAGCCTTGTACAAAATGGTTTAGAAAATTAGTAACTGGTGCTTTGTCAAGACATGAAATGATTACTAACTCTCTAATCTAATAGAGAATATTTTATCTGATAAGAAAGTGAGATTAAATAATTGCCTCCTCAAATACAAGTTTTTCTTGACTTGAAACTACCAGTATGAGGGAGAAGAGAAGTAAATTTAAATTATACAGCATTAAAGACAATAATTTATGGTAACAATATTTTTTAGAGTTTTATAACTCTTGAGAGTTTCATAATCCACAAGAACATGAAATAGGATGCTTACCTTTCTTTCCAACTTTAAATCCTTCAGGATGATTAATTTGAATTTATTGACCCTGAATTCATTTATCAATAGCAACTCATAGATGCATGAAAAAATATTAAGACATTGAATTCCAATATCTAACCATGAAGTGGCTTCTTAGGATTGTTTGGCAGGCAACTCACTCACTTGTCTCCTCAAATTCTTTCCTTTGTCCGGCTAACTAACCACACACTAACTATCAAGTCTTTTAGTACTTACCCATTAACCAACTTTGCCTACCCAAGTCATCATATCCATGTTGTACACACCTATTCAGATATCATCATCAGGGCATATCTTTTCTGCTCCCCAAGAGTAGGCCCTAGATAGCCATGTTTCTGCTGTGTAGCCCTGCTCAACCACCCTCATGGCCATGACATGCCTGCCTGCTATGTTGAACCTCAATATATCCAATACTTAGTACTATCACTGTACACGGTAGATGCTCAATTCTTTTGAATGAGTGCATAAATGAATGATTGGGTGCCTGACTCAAGCTGGACTCCTCAAATCCTCTCACTTGAAAATTACAACTGAGAAACTTGGAACTGGGGATTGGTGGCTTGATCCCATTAATCACAGAGCTCGAGAGGGAAAAATCTACAAGTTGCTGATTCAAAGTTAATCTATTCCACTGAAGTATGGTTCCTACTCCACTGAAGTATGGTTGCCCAGCTCTACTTTAGAGTATATATTGGGTAATCTATTGTGTGAGCTACGTTTCTTAAAATTGCTAATTCATGTATTCTGAGGAATCATTTTGATTTTCTGAAAGCATTTGTGTGTGTGTGTATGGATAGGAATAGATTGCACATATGCACGTATATATGAGTATGTATTGTGTTCCTCTAATTATAGCAGACCGAAAGGAAATATGTCAGTTGGATATTTGTGAATTATATCTGTGAATGTGTGTTGTTATCGACCTGAAATTACATATAGATTATTACTTTTTGTATGTTTTTCTCAGCATCAGATATGTATATATCTGGGCATAAAAGTTTGGGAAGGCATATGTTTAAAATTAGTATGAGTTATGCACGTACAAATAGATGTATTTAGGACAATGTGTGATTTTACTGTAACTTACCATTTTTTATATGTTCTCATTATGGATTGAAAGCCACCATGCCCTCTTTTATGTTTTTCATATTATGGAGGGATTTTATTACTCTGTTTATTTTGTGTCTCTGTGTTGTTTTTATTAATTTAAAGATCAATCTGTTCTTTTAAAAGTTCTGACTAAAAAACAACAAAAAACAAGAAGGAAATCAAGGCATTTCTTAGCTACTTATTCTTTGTGTCATCCTCTTTCTCCTCCTCCATTAGCCACATTTGTTCTGGTTCATTGGTCAAAGTAGGCATCTTATGAGAAAGATGTTTCTATTTAGAGTTTCTTACACTTGAGAGATGAAAGTATTAAATAATGTCTAATTTTGAGGTTTCCATTTCCTTTTTATTATATTCTTTCATATTGAAGGATTGTAGCCATTTTTACTAATACCATTTTGATTAATCTTTCTTTAACATCATAGACTGTTTTAAAAACAGAATATTCAGTTTGCTGATTATAAAATGATATTTGGAACTCTAATTTCTGTTTATTTTTCATAAGCTTTAAACAATGAAGAGATAACATATTACTCTAAATTTGTACTTGCTTCTAAAACAGAAACTTAAAACATTTCTTAATAATTATGAATATGTAATTATGAATATGAATGGGTGTTTTCTTGATATGAAGGGGTGTTTTTAAGATGCACAGATGAGAAACTCAGAATTCACTGATTTCTTGCAGGAGGTCCCATTCCAGGCTTGGTAATAATCCTTTAATGGAGAGAAGCTACAAGTGTCTGGATCCCATATGACTTAGAATTCTAATTGCATTGTTGCGTTTTATTTTACATGAGTGATGAAATGATTGCATGTGAATAGTTCAATGTTTTATCTAGAATTTTTCCCATCTCTAGTGTCAGGAACAGTGCAGGATGTTCATTTTTCCCCAAACCTCAACATATTTTGGAGATGATTTTCAGTAGGGGTAGGGATAGGAGTCATTCAAAGGGAACTGGCTTATACTTTATTTTGGTGTGAGGAATAGGGTTGTTGAAGTCACTTGGTAAGCAGTTTTAATATTGGCAGTTTCTTTGAGTCTTTTCTCATCTTTCAAATTACATTCATTACTTCATAAGGGGTTTTTAAAGGATGGTGAGGCAATACAAAGGGTCACACTGTCAGATTAGACCCAGGGCAATCATGAGACACAGGCAATTTCTTCTTCCTTTGGGGAAGCCTGTCCCCACCAACTCAGCTCTCAAAATGTCCTTCATCTCTAGCATTGTTAAAGCCAGTCACGCCCCACTAAATCCATGCATTCCATGTTTTTCTTTAATAAGTAACTTAGAAAAATCAAGTGTATCCCTCTAAGAGTATTTCATAGATAATTAGTCTAGAGTCATATTTACACTGGCATTTGACTGGGGTCATTCTTTATGGTTTTATCATTTTAGAAAAGTTTATCTTTCTTGGTTTAAGTTGGTTTATCATAGTAGTCTATCTTGTTTTGTTGTCTTTTAGGGTATTCCAAGATGGGCCAGGAATTCAGGCTCTTCAAGGTTAACATGGCAGTCTGAAAGTATGAGGGTACATTTCAAATGAGGTAAGACTGATTTAGGTGCTAAATCATGGTAGTCTGTGATGTAGTTTTGATCTGTCACTGTGTATGCTATCCTGTGCCATCATAGAGCAAAGGCAAATTTTATTATATAATGGAGATGACTGTATAAGAAATATGTAAGAAATTCTGGTTTCTACTTAAAAATATTCTTCTTGAAGCTTTAAGACTGTTTTCAAGGAAATTTTTTTCTAAAGAAACAGGCTTTACTGAAACACCAGGGAATAATGTCAATAAACTGAGAAAAATGCCACAAGCCTATTTTTATTGATCATATTTCCATGGATTTAAATGTAATTTTTAATTAGAGTTATTACCCAAAATACCCTTTTCTATTTATTTTTTTAAAATATTAGATCATACTTTGACCCTTTTAACGTGTAGCTGGTGTAACACATTCTGTGAGGAGTTAGAAAAATTCAGTCTGTGATCTGCCCTTGACATGATTAGTCAGTTATTTCCTACGTAAGTGATAATAAATGTTAAAGAACAGGTTATACAGCTGATGCTTTTTCTCAAATCAAGTATATTAATATTTAATTTACTAAATTGTTAAATTGTACAAAACATATTTGAAAAATCTACTACTATCTTCCATATTTAATGATGTTGATTTTAGGAAAAGATCATCACATAAACACTAAGGTACATTGATGCGTATATGTAAAGTATATAATTGTTATATTTATCCAAATAATTTAGGGCGGTCCTTATCTTTGCTTGATAAACTACAGTAAAAATGGGCTATGAGAAATGTCTAAAATTTTCAGTGGTGCAAGTTTTCTTTAATTTCAAAATTCTTTTGTTTCTATTTTTTGTAGTGGGGCAATGAAATTTTATATGAATCTGGAATTTCAAGATAGTCTGTTGAGTTTTAAATAGTTCAAAGTTTGACAAGATATTATATAAAGATAATATATATCTCTTTTGGTGCTGGGCCTGTTTCCCCTCTGATCAATTCTTGTTTGTTTTTGTTTTGTTTTTGTTTTTGTTTTTTCCCCCAGAAAGGAAAATCAAAGGCGAATTGTCCCAACAGGAGGTGTTTCCCCTGTGTTAGCTGTCTCCTGGCCTGGTTTATTCAATGAGAGTTATCAGTTGGCAACTGATGGGCCCTGGAAAGGATTATTTCTCCCATTTGCTCTGCTTCAGACAGTTTCTTAGGCAATAGGTGTATCTCCTCCATGGGTCCACCTTGGTCCCCATCTCCTGGTAATCCAGAGCTCCAGGCCCAGATGACATCACCACTCCTTCCTGTTATCTCTCTAGTCTATGGGTAGAAGTGGCTTCGTGCTTTTGCTAATCTCAGTGTTGCTTCTTCTCACCTGTCTGGTCATTCAGCAGTTCCATCCTGTGTATAACCAATTCCCTTCATTAAATTTTATCAGTTTCAACCACTTAGTGATTTCAGTTTCCTGGCTAAACACTGGTGGAAACATTATTGATAATAATGTTTTAAAGAATACTCACATATAACCCAAAATCTTTTTTTATTTTTTATTTTTTACCCAAAATCCTTATTATAAATTGGAGGATTTCTGGTAGATCAGCACTTAAGAAGTCTGCATAAGGTTAATTTAGATTACATAATATAAAACCAAGAAAGCAATTGGGGAATTCATCAATATTCTTTTCTTTTCTAACAGATTATTTGTTTCTCCATTACTGTAAAGCACTGGAACTATTTCTGTACTAGGAGTTACAGTGCTGCTGGTGCTGGTTGTGTGAGAGTTTGGTGTGTGTATGTGTGTACATGCATGTGTGCCTGTGTGTGTGTGTGATCACGTTCAGGGAACATTTGTTTAGCGGGCTTTAATGCCATCACAGCTAACATTTGTGTGTGTTTGTTTTCTTTATCTCAGCTCTGGTAAATCCATGAAAAACAGATGAAAGCCAAATCTTTCATTATTCCTAAATCCCTGATTATGACATGTTTCTCCTAAAATGTGTCCCCAAAGAGTGAATGAGGCATCTGTAAGTACGCACAGGTTATGGCGCAGTCCCCTCAGCACCATTTTGTCCATATGGAGCTTAATTCTGTAAACTACCTATCACTAGGTATAAAATTCAGACAGAAAATAGCAATTTATCACAAGTGACCAGCTGGTTTCTTCTTCTAAGTGGTTATTTCCTGATCTGAAATCCAGCCCATTCACTGCCCACTTGCATTTTTGAGCTATAAAATCAATAATAAATAGCAAGGACATTCCCTGGAGAGATTAGCCATGCAGTCCAACTGGGAAGAACAAATGAAGGGCAATGCCATAGCACTTTGTGTTTGGATTTTAATGTAAAAAATAGAATGTGGAAAAATGGGAGTGCTCTTTTAATCAAGTTGATCAATAATGCAATGTAAGATTAAATTTAAAATTCCCCTAAATCTAGAAGTGCTCCTTAAAAGCAAATTTTTAGAGAAATATGTTTTCAATTAGTATAATCTTACAAATTATTTTTGTGTATTTTACTGACTTATTGATTTTCCTTTAATATAATTGAAACTGATCAGTTCAAAATACACATTTTGAGCTCTCTTCAAATTGAAATCTTGAAATCCCCCTTAAAATGTTGATATATTGCCCTCTGAGGAAGTGCATCATTACTTCCAAATGCAAATCCAACAGAACTGTGCTGTCCAGAAATACTTCAACCCAAGATAATCAGTTTCTTATCTGGCTTAATTATTTTTGTGTATGTGTATATACAATGTTTGAGAGTGTATTTTTGTTTATACAAACGTATATGTACAAGTATACATGTACATTTATATATATACTATCTATAAACTTAAATACACACATATACAAAAATACATGCCTACATGCACATAACACATAAAATTTATCTTAAATTATTTAATGATAGGATATTATCTTTCTAACATGTTCTTATTTCTTTGGTTTACTCTTTCCCATAAGTGTATTATAGGAAAATGAAATAAACGATCTATTATTAAATAATGTTTCCTATAATTCTACTTCTTATAATAGTATATGAAATAAAATATAATAAAACTCTGTGGTTCTTAAGGGCTTGCAAACTAGATGGTAAACATAAACACATAAAAAAATGCAGGATTGTAGTAAAATCATAGTCAGTAAGTACTGATGCTATTTCACTGAATTCTTACCAAAACACCAGGAAATAGTTATTAGTAATTTCACTTTAGAGATAAGGAAATTCATTCAGAAATTAATTTAACCAAAATCACATGGCTAGTATATATGGAAATTTGAACACAAATATGACCAATTCAAAAGCCCTATTCTTTTCAGCATATAATACTGACTTACATAATAAAAAATTGATACAATAAAATGAAATATATTGGAAGGTAGCCTGTAATTAAAAGACAATCAAATACAATAGAAAATAAACTAGCCATATTCAGAATAGCTTGTGAAATTTTCATAAAAGAGGAGAAGTTTCATTATATCTTAAAAATTAGGTTAGGCAGTAAAGAAGAGAGCAGCATTAATGTGAAAAATGTGGAAAGTGGGAAGGCACAAGATATGTGTAAAGGAGCCAAGAAGAAAAATTTAGCGAGAGTGTAAGATCCAAAAGGGTCAGAGTTTAGAGATATTGTTGAAAATGTTGATTACAGCCAAATTCAGAGTGATGTGAGTTCCAGTTCATGAGGTTTAAATAATATCTTGACACATAAGAAACACTCAGTAGATGTTTTTCAGATTGAATTAATTAATTTATCCTGTAGGCAAGAGGGAGTGTTGATGCTTTTCAGTGTAGAAGCATGGCAGGATGACAGTATTGCTTCGTAGTGATTCATCTCGTGGCATTATTCAGCATGGGCAAAACTAAGTTAAGGGACTTTTAAGTATGAGATAAAGTCAGAAGAATTTTAAGGAATGGGTGGATAAAGGACACATTTAGAAGTCATATCAGGAAGTCAAATGTTCTTAGTCTCTGGAAATGGAATAGTTTATTAAGTACTATTTAAAAACATGTACTGAATACCTACTAGGTGCTATGTAAACAAAAGGGAACAGAGTAACGAACAATGTGGGAAAGGTACAGGAACATAAGAGGTGGAGTGATTCACTATGAGATTAAGAGTAATAGATAAGTCATAAGGGACAGCTGGTTTTAATAGACTTCACCTTGACTGAATATTGAACTTGTTCAAAGGATGCGTAGTGCATAGTAGGAAACATCTGCCTTCCCATAGTACACAGTTTTCTTGTAACAAAATCATTACAATAGGATGAAAATACTGTAAAGAAATGCTGTTTATATAATTAGACATATATGTGTGTGATTATTTCTAGATACTATGAAATGCAGTTTGTTAGCCATTTGTAAATTCTTTGAGAAGGAGAATTTGTTTTATTTTCAGTTTCTATAATGGAATCCATAAAAATCTTAATCTATGTAGGAATATATTTCATATGTTTATATACATTAATATTTATATAGTAATATATAATATTCATATAATACATATTATATGAATAGGTACTAGTTATATATAATATTTATATAATATGTATTACATAAATAATAGTTATATATAGTATTTATATAATATACATTGTATAAATAAGTATAACCTTGAATAAATTATATAAATAACTTTATTTTATTTTATTTATTTATTTTTATTATGTTATGTTAGTCACCATACAGTACATCATTAGTTTTTGATGTGGTGTTCCATGATTCATTGTCTGTGTATAACACCCAGTGCTCCATGCAGTACGTGCCCTCCTTAATACCCATCACCGGGCTAACCCATCCCCCCACCCCCCTCCCCTCTAGAACCCTCAGTTTGTTTCTCAGAGTCCATAGTCTCTCATGGTTCGTCTCCCCCTCCGATTCCCTCCCCCCTTCATTTTTCCCTTCCTTCTCTTAATGTCCTCCATGCTATTCCTTATGTTCCACAAATAAGTGAAACTATATGATAATTGACTTTCTCTGCTTGACTTATTTCACTTAGCATAATGTAGTGTATCTTCGGATTCTGTGAATTCAAAATTTTGATCTGTGATGCTTTGGAGTATGTAGTTTATATATATAAACACTGTTCTTATACATAGAAATATAGATGCATTATATAGTATATAGTATCTATAATAAAATAGCATCTATTGCATATTAGGTCTGTTAATATGTGGAAAAGGAGCTGTCATTAGAAGAGTAAATATATGAATTTATTTGGGATTTAATTCAATTTAGAATTTCGTTCACTGAACATTTAATGAATTCAAGTATGAATTCAAACAAAATATGATTGTAATTCTTTGAATTCAATATTCATAACCTCTCTTTTGTTAGAAGGTCCATGATGTTTGATATTTGTTTCTACATTGCTAACTTTCTAGAAAACTACATTCTAACACTAAAAATGTCACCAGCATAATACTGTAAAAACCACATTTCAAATGTAACAACATGGCACATGTCATTCAAACATAATTGCTAGATATGATTAAGAACATTTATCCTTTCAGGGAATGGAAGTAGCAAACATTTTTCTTTTACAGAGGTGTCCCCTTTGTTCTTGTGAACAAATAGAGTGAATGCCTAATGAAGTGGTTTGTGTGTATTGTCAAGTAATAGTGTTCCTTAAACCTGCCTCTAAATTTCTGAACTGGATTGTAAATGTGACATGGTGATTTTCAGATGCTTCTGCTTAGTTAATAAGGAATTCTTATACTTACTTATAAATTTTTCAGCTTACTCTTGAAAGAACTTAGAATTCCCAGTAAGATGCTCCATTCTCATTCCATAATCAAAGGCTATTAACCAAGTTGATAGAAATGTATGCAGAACAGTAAAATCTGGCCTAGAGTCTTTTTTTTTTTTTTTTTTGGTAGAAGTGGATGAAGTTTCTCCTGTATTTCATTGCTTAAATGAATAATTTAAGAAAACCAAGCATTGACATATTTGACGGGTTGACAAGGGAGTAACTGGAGGGTGAATATGACAGTGGTAATCCCGCCCTGTTAGATGATGTGGACCATATTTGCTTTCACAAGGTGATGTTATATTCCTTTAAATTTTGTGCAAAGTGCTTGAACACTGGCCATTTTTATCTCATACAATCTGAAAAGACCAATTTGCTATCAATGAATACAACATGAAGATAGAGGGAGGGTGCCCACCTTTATTCAATAAGTAAGACCGTGAACTAATTTCTTTATATTTATTTGTCAGGATATTTCTGAAAGTACAATATAAAGCTATTACAGGAAGTGTTCATTTAAAAGGAAACCTTCTTTACTGGAACTTTTGGAAAAAAAAATATTTTCTCAAACTGGCCCATTAGAGATTGCATGGGTAGAATAATAAGTAACACAAAAAGTAAAATCTGAGTAGAAAATCAGTAAGGGCAACAGGAGCAAAATACTCTTCCCCTCAAAGAAGTGATTTCTCTTTTAGAAAAGATATTTGTTTTAGCATTTTAATGATGCTATATCTTGGGAGTATCTGAGAAAGTTTTATTTCCAATACTAAAAGAACACAGTAGTTTCAAATATGGATCCCAAGCTCCAATGTTGCCTGAAAGTTAATAGTAACAAATAAGAGGTAGGAGTAAGGACATTAACCTTTTTTTTTTCATATTAACTAATGATCCATGGACTATTTACAATCAAGATTTTGAAAGATAAAGTTTGAAAGTTAAATTATTTCATCCCTTAATCAAACTTTTTATCATATTTTATCATATAATGAGGGTTTCTTATTTATTAAATATTTTGATGATTTAGTAAATGGCAGGCACGATGCTACTTGCTAGGAATTGAAAACCTTAGGAGATGATCCCCAGATATTGTTTGAAGGATATAATGAAAGTTCCAAGTCCTATTCGATTAAACATTCTCATAAATTAGAAAAGATGGACTTTTCATTGCTATCAGGCTTTAGAGAGTGAGATAGAAGAATACTTATATTTTACTACAAAGGGACAAAAAAAATTAGCTGAACTAAATCATCTGAATTTAATACAGCAAACCTATCACAAACTTCACTTTCTTGGTGAAAATGAGCTTCCAAGGCCTCACTGTTTGATTTTTCCAAGCTTGATTGTTTTATGCTAAATTTGGTATCTTAGTGACAGCATTAAAGGAATGCCTGTGTATGCTTCTAAAATGGGCTGCAGCTACTTCTCAAACTAACTTCTTGGCTTAGTTTCCACATTTTTCTGTTTGAACATGAAACAGTATTGGAGTCCCAAATGCTGACTATTAATCCTCTCCTCCAAATATGTGGCAGTTCTAAAATTCTGAATGGCTTGCTTTTAAATTCTTTCACTCACTTCATTTGATTAATAATTGTTCCTTTTATGTACCTTAAACAATTTTTTTCAAATACTTTTTATAAAAGGCAACTGTGTTCCCACTTAAGTACTTCCATACTATGGCACTTTGTACATAGCATTTCTATTTCCAAATATTGGAGGTATGGGAGAAGGAAAAACATGTTTTTAAAGTGATTGAGCCTATATATGCCTGTGTGGTTGTTTTTTTCTGTGTTTATGTGGACTTGTCATAAACCTTATCTTCCTGCTTGCATGAACTTTGCCATCTAGAAATGGAAGATGGGTGGAAGAAGGTGCTTAAAGGTTGATTACTACCCTGAGATCTGAGGAAGCTCAGACAAATTTTGCTTATTATTCTAGACTTTACCAATGTTTTAAAGTGGACACCAGAACTGATTATACAAAGGCCATGTATATACTTAAAAGCCAATTATTAGGTCAATATATTTTTTAAACCATTGGTTTAAGAGTAAGCCATTTTCCAACAATAAGATAAATATACAACATTTCATAATAATTCCTATATTAAGACATTCAGAGACCAATTTCTCGATTATATGAGCTATAATGCACAAAGAAAATGTGACTTCTTCAGGTCATTGCAAAAGCATACCTGAGGGTAAAGGAAAACCAGTGATGATATCTGGAGCAGGTATCTTTGCATGCCTTATAAAAAGGTATCAGAAATAGTTGAAAATAAGATAGATTTTTTTTTAAAAGGTCTATTAATTCGGGGCACATGGGTAGCTCAGTCGGTTGAGCTCTCAACTCTTGATTTTGGGTCAGGTCATGATCTCAGGGTCCTGGGATTGAACCCTGTGACAGGCTGTGCGCTCAGCATGGAGTCTGCTTGAGGATTCTCTCCCTCTCCCTCTGCCCCTTCCCCCAGTTGTGTACTCTTTCTCTCTCTCTCAAATAAATAAATACATCTTAAAAAAAGTTCTATTAATTCTATAATTCTCATATTTGAAAATCTGGTAGAAGTGCAAAGAAATTTATTTGGCCTAGGACTTCAACATGAGATTAACATTCAAAAATCAATTAGTGTAATTGACCATGTTAACAGAACTAAGGAGAAATGTATCATATAATAATTATAATAGATGCAGAACAGGTATTTGATAAAATCCAACACCTTTTCATGATAAGAAGTTTTAACAAACTAGGAATAGAAGGAAACTTCCTCATTTTCATAAAAGGTATCAACCAAAACCTATAGCAAACATATCCTATTTAATGGTTAAATATTGAAAGCTGCCCCTTGAGACAAATGAGATAAGAATGCCACTATCTCTTCTATTCATCATTTGTCTGAAGATCTTGTCCAGTGCAATGGAACTAAATAAATAAAAAGGAAGAGTATTGAAAGAGAAGAACAAAATTGTCATTGTTTGCATACAATTTTTAAAAACTAGTAAAAATGCATGAGTAGATTCAGCTTGTGAATACGATATTTCTGTATATGATATTAATTGTAAACACAAAATTTATTTCTAATTATAAGCAAAATTAAAAAAAATTATATAATGATAACTTTAAGAATAGCTTTAAAATACATCATATAACCAGGAATAAATTTAACATAAGATTTGCAAACTCCCTACAAACAAAACTACTAGGTATGAGAGAAATTAAGGAAGACTAAATAAATGGAAAGAGGTACTGTATTCATAGACTGGAAAGATCCAATAGTGTAACGATATGAAGGCATCCTAATTGGTCTATAGGTTTAATGGAATTCCAATAAAAATTTTATCTTTTTTTGGTGGAAATTGACAAGCTGAATCTACATTGTATATGGAGAAGCAAAGGATCAAAAATAGAAATGATAATCTTGAAAAAGAATATAGTGAGGAATTTTACATTGTGAAATATCTAGACTTAAAAATCTTCAGGTATTCAGTAATTATTCAGTACATAATGGAGAATAGATAAATAAAGCAACATACAACACCAAGTTATAGTTACTTGAATTATGATAAAGTTCCCCTTCAGTGCAATAGGCAAAAGATGCTCTTTTCAATAAATGGTTCTAGGTCAACTGGATATCCACGAAAAAACAACAAGAAAAAACAACAAAACAATCTTTAACCCTACTTCAGATGATTAAAAAAGAAATCATGTCTTAGTGGACCATAGACCTAAATGTAAAGGTAAAACAATACATCTTCTAAAAGATGACGAAGGGGAATGTTTCCATGATTTGAGAGTTGATAAATATTTCTTAAATTATTGACCCCAAACCATTGCTATAAAAGTAAAAGACTTATAAAGTGGACTTTATTAAAATTGATTGCCTGTGTTCATTAAAAGTCACCATTAAGAAATAGAAAAGACAAACCAGAGTGGAAGAAAATGTTGGCAATATAAATATCTGAAAAAGGACTCGCCTCAGGAGTATTCAAAGAGCTCCTTTAAATCATTAAGAAAAATACAGATGACTCAATTTTAAAATGATGGGCAAAAATATTGAAGAAGCATTTCACAAAAGGAGATATTCACATGTCCATTGTGCATATACAGAGCTGCTCAACATCGTTAATCATCAGAGAAATTCAAATTAAAACCCAAATGAGATATTAAAAATGAAACAGAATGAATTAACTTAAAAATGAAAGTTGAAAATTTTAAAAGATGAAATTTTTGATGAGGATGTTGAGCAACTGGAACTCTTGCATTCGGATGGTGGTTTTGTAAAATGAGTCCGCCACTTTGGAAAACTGTACAGAAATATCTACTGAAGCTGGATACGCACAGATGCTATGACCTGGTGTTCTACCATAGGCATATACCTAACAGAAATGAAAACCTGTGTGCATCAAATGATAGGTACAGGAATGTGCATAACAGCAGCCTACAGTCTGCTATGAGCAAATAAATTGTGGCATATTCCTATCAAGTGTTGCCATAGTCAGCAGAGGTATTACTGCTACACAGAGCATAAGGGATGAATTTCCCAAACACAAGGTGGACCAAAAGAAGAGTCATAAAAAGACTAGGCATTGTATAGACCTATTTCCCATACAGGTCAAAACCAGTTAATAAGAGATGGCCATAGAAGACAGCATACTGGCTACCGTTTTGGAAGTAATGGAATAACTTGAGCAGACGAGCAGGAGGTTTCTGTGAGGCTGGAATTGTTCAATTTATTTATCAGAATGGGATTACATGGGTGTGCTCACTTTGTGATAATTCATCAAGCTGTACATGTACACTCTGCTCACCTTATGGTGTGTGGAAGAGATTTCAATAAAAAGTTTATTTTATTAGAAAAGAAAAGATATTTGGCATTTCTATAGAGAAGAAGTCACTGAATTATTTCCTGAAAGTATATAAAAGAAAAAAATGCATTTCAAACCAAAGAGGTGGTATCCTTGGGTAAACATTGGATTTGTGGGAAGGATTATGTGAATTACTTTGTAGATAAATAGAATCTGTAGTTTGTAAAACTTAAAGTAATTTCTCTGGTGTCAGAAACAATTTTTGCTCCTTGTTCACAGATGCTAAAATAAAACTATAAATGGGTTACACAACTTACTAATCATCACAAGCAGGGGAATATGCAAAAAAGGAGACAGAATTATTAAAATCCTACAAGTATTCTCTGTTCAGTCAGACACTCTGTTGGCAGGTTCTTTCCTCTTTTAATTGGCATTACACTATTTTTTTAATGTTCCGATTTTGAAGGAGTCAATGGCACTAGATAATTCTCCCAAATATGAGAGCAAAATTCTGCAGATCAACCTGTAGGCATTTTGCAGTTGGTAAATTGATGTTGCTTTTTAAACTGGTTTTGTAATATAATTTTTTATATTACATTTTGTAATAAATGTAATATCACATTACAGGGAGAATGGCAAAAAGGGCCCTTTTCCTTCAACAGGCCATTGTGCTCTGTGTTCTTCGGCTGTTCTGGGCTGTGAACTTTATGTGGTTTTAATTATTATTGTTTACAATGATGATGTCTTAATTGTTGATGTAGCACCCTGAGCTTCTTGGTGGAAACTTCATAGTAATTAAAGATACCATTAAAATAGTTCCTGGAAAGTAAAGAAATAGCAAGGGCTCCTTAGGTAGGTTCTGTGGGAGCTAATTGCACAAAGAATCAATATATTTTCTATGGGACAGTAGGAGGTAGGATTAAAAAGCACTTTTTTTTTTTTTTTTTTGCTGCCCCCAGCCCAGTCCCTGCTGCTTCCACTGCCTTTGTGACTAACAAGGTTTACTTGTTAGTTTTTGTTTTCATTTTAATTTGATCACTCACAGTGTCACCCTATTTTCCCCAAAGCCTTGATGCCATTATCTCAGCCTGGGCAATACATGAAACATGTACTAAACATGCGTGTTTCAGTGGAAACATTTCTTTTTGATGGGCATTTTAACTTTTTGCAATATCTATTACAATGAAGAAAATGGAATTTGTTTATTAATATATTTAATGGAGGAAAGAGTTTTACAAAAATGTGAGCATTTCTGTGCACTGTGGTTTGTTCATCGTTATTATTGAGCATCATGTCATAGTAGTTTCCATTGCTATGAAAGTGATTTTAATTGAGGGGTACCTGGGTGGTACAGTTGGTGAAGTGTCTGACTCTTGATTTTGGCTCAGGTCATGATCTCCAGCTCTTGAGATCAAGCCCCTCCCGTGTCCATCTCTGCAGTGAGCACTGAATGTGGGGCCTGCTTAAGATTTTCTCTCTCCCTCTTCCTCTGCCCCTCCCCGACTCTCTCTCTTAAAAAAAAGTGATTCTAATTGAAATTTTCATTTTTTGAAAGGTAATAGTTTATTTGTGCTTTTGTTCATGCTTTTTGAACAAGAAAATAGTGGTTGTTCTGGGGGAAAGCATGATGAGTGAGTATATTATTTCAAATGTCTTTCTGTTCTTTCTTTTAAAGTGCAGGCATTATTTAATGATTTCATAAACGTTATCTGACCATATAGGTTAAATAATTCTTGTGTTCCTTCTGTTATTAAATTAATGACCATGCACTGGATATGATCATATCTAGACCAAACCTTTTATTCTTAGGATTGGATTTTATGATGTCTGCCATAAGGAAAAGATCTATCTAATATTTATTTATTGACTTTATTTCTTACAGGAAATAGAATATGAACTATTCCAATTGATCAGTTTTTCAGGAAGATGAGAATATAAAATAGAATTTCATGCTTTTTAGAGATTTTATACTATAAATAACCACATCAATCTCAACTTGAGAATCCTATGAACCAGAAGACAAATGTTCTGTTACTAGCCTTTGGATGTCTGACCACTAAAAATGACTTAATTCTACTGATGGTTACTTTAAAAACAAAAAAGCTACCACAAAACAGAATTTACATATCTGAGAACATGAAAATCATCAAAAACTTTTTAATAGAAAGCATTAGCAATTCTTAACCGTAGTGCTACAATTTTATCCTGAATTTGTTTGAAGGATTAAAGATGAGGAGCTATAGCACCAAGATGTGTTTCACAGAGAATATTTAATATATAATATTTTAAATTTTATATTGATGAAATGATTTGAAAATATGCTTTTCAAAAGAGAATAACTTTAAAGGAGAATAGATATACAAAAATTAATCTCCTAAGCATAATTCTAGCAGGTGAAAATGTACAAAATGCATACATTTCATCGACTTCCTTCTGAAGTGAACATAGCCATTAACCAGTCACTGGAAAGTTTGACTTTATTACATTCTGTCGGGGAGGTAAAACACAATGGTGAGGAGACTATGGGAGTGTCTGGAAGAGATAGTAGGAAACAGATATTTGTCTTTACTTTGCTGATTGAGATCAACATTTTGCAAACTGTGAATTCACCTGGATAGGGACAAGGGTAAAGTTCTGAATATCTTATTTTGGACATTATTCTGTATCTTCCGAGTTTCAGTTTAATGACACACATTTTAGCTACATCTGAAATTCTTTTAATGGTACTCCAGGAATTTTTGAGCTATAGAAATGGCCACTCCCTCTCCTCAATTAGAAATGACCATTCCTTTGTTCTCCTGTGGTATCCTTTTTCACAGTGTCTATCACATGTTGTACCCATTGGTTTATGCATTTATCTCTCTTCCCCAGATTGTAATGTGATTAAGCTGTGTCCTACAGCCTCAGGCTTATCACACTGCCTCACCACAAATGTGTGTTCAGTAAGTGATTGTAAATGATTACGTGGATGAATAAAAGCTTTAGTAAACCATACCTCATTGACCCAGAAATGTGTATATAACACCTTAGTGGCAACTTGGGACACTATTGTAGAGGATTATCTAAGAATTAAGTATAATCAATTAGCTCCTGGGTAGTTGGAAAGCAACTCAGAAAGCAACCCTGTCTAAGCATATACACAACACCAATCGGAAATTAGTGAACTGCCATATGTTTTGGCTTTGAGTGTGTCAAATTAGGAGTAACTGTGCTTAGAGCCACAGAGGTTTAATGAATACAGATTCTACACAAAGTCTGTAAAATTGAACAGTGGCTGTCAGACAAACTAAGACTTTTATGAAAATATTTATCAATACAAATATAAGGAAATGCCTGGCATGCTGTGGCTTGGTGTTGGTCATAGATAATAGCTTTACAGTGATGCAGAACAACCAGGAAACTTACATGAGACAAGCATCTTGAGAGAACCAAGATAGAGGCGTCTCCTACAGCTGAGAGTTGTACCGATTCTGCAGGACTAAGGCACTAGCCTTGTTGTAGGAAATTCACTCTACACATTTTCCACTAGAGCTCCAACTAATTATACTTTTGTTTTGGAACTTTGATATATGACACTGGGAGGGTTTCTTATGATATTGAAGAGCGATTTTAATATTTCTCTTTTCTATACTAAGCCAATTATTTCTTTCTAGAGCTTGCATGACAATTAAAGGAACAATTCATTAGTGTGGTGGTTAGTAGAAGAGTCAGAAATAACCACGCTCTTCGGAAGTAGAGTTGGAGCATATCACAGTGGGCACAGGATCAAGGCTGCTGTGCACCAACCCTTAATGGGTGTTTTGGGTACATGATGGTAGGATTGGGGCTGATTATTTGGACCATTTGGACATCTGTGTCTGCCATACGGTATTGCTTTTTTGGCAGAAGCTGCCAGAGCTACTTTCCAAGTTTGCACCTGATTACGGACAGGAGTCTGCTTCTTGTTCTTTTATGTCTTATCTCTTCATGCCCTATTACTGCACTCTGTATAAATGCTTTCTCTAGATTCTGTGAGCTAAACCCTTTACTGCCCAATACTGAAAATGAACGTCGGGATTGTACCTAGTCCCTAACTCTCTACTGCATCCTTTAATTCTCTCACAGTTTTCTTATAACAAATTATGCAAGATACAAATGCAGAATGATAAAAACTGTGGTAAAGGGGAGAAGTTACGCGTATCAGACAAATGGAACCCAGACCACTTCTAATTCCCTGCACTTGTGTATTTCTTTTCATTCTCATTTTTGATACTTTCCCTACGTTTCATTTCACTTTTGTACTCATGAATAAAATGAGAATAAAAAGTAGACAGGAAAAGAGGACAGAAAAAAAACCCTACAAAATTAATGAAACAAAATGTGAAAGCATATGATAAAGTAATAAGTGATGGTACCATGTTCATTGTAAATTAGGTGGCATTTCTTCTCATGTCTGCATCTTTCTCATCTCTGAACCTGTTACAGATACACAGGTTCAGTTTATGCTACTCATTGTGGTAAGCTGATTAAGAGCTCTGAAAGCCCATCCATCATTAAACCATCGCGATGTATTATTAAAACAACAGAATGACTTTTCCTCCAGGCAGACAATAAAACAAGCTGCAACAACCTCCTGCTGTGTCTGTACAACGGAGAATGAATGGAAGTTTCTCAGTCTCCACTTATTTTGATCAATGTGCATCACTAAATGAGAGGGCTGGAGCCACTCATTTACTTTGTGGCCTGAAGAAGCTGCACAGTTGTCATCTCGATCCGATCAGAGCACTAAGGGTAAAGATTTTTTGGTTGCTTTTGTTTTGGCCCAATTATGTATTTCAGAGAGATCTTAGGTTTTTTTAAAATCCGTTATCTCTTCTTTAAATACACAGACCCATGAAATAATGTGACAGAGGAAAATTGGGTATGTTTGAATGGAAGGAATGTGAAGAAATAATATGTTCAGAGATTCTTAGATCGGATGGTGAAAAATATGTGGAAGAATTAGAGCACTTTGGGATCTGCTTTCCGCATCTCCATTATTTGTTCATTTATAAAACATGAATAATACTAGGTACCTTCCAGGTACTTCTGCAGATACATATAGAAACTATAGTCCCTTCTATCAGGAAACTTGTAAATCCAAAGAGAGAGAGAGAGAGAGAGAGAGAGAGACAGAAAAAGAAATGACTGCTTACACTATAACGGGAAGGAATAATGAATGAGTCGTAAGACACTGTAAGATAAAATGGGGGTGGACTTAGGATTCAGAGGTTTCCCACTGAGGTTAATAATGACAATTATCATGAATGCTCACTATGTATTAGGCACTGGATTAAATTCTTTGCATGCATTAATTCATTTAATCTCCAACGAAATTTTGAGGTCAGTACTGTCAGTGTTTTCATTTCACATATGAGTAAACATGTTTAGAGACCTTTCCCCCCAAAACCCCAAGTTGAAAAACATAATTTGAATCTAGGTCTTTCTGCTACAGTAGCCCCTGCAAACCTCGCTTTCCATATACACAAATTCCCCAGAGTCTCACTTTTCCTAACCCCCACTAACTCGAAAGTATATAATCCTCCTCACAATCACAAATGCAGCTCTTTGTGCCCATGGGTCCTGTTCCCGTGCTTTAAAAAAAGCACATTTTTCAGTGTGAAAGAAAACAACAACAACTAAATACTGAAGGGTGGCCTATGATTAATTTTCTACCAGGAATTGCAATTCTAGGTGTATACATTAGGGGGGTTCTCCCTTGTCTACATAAAGAGCTTGAGATAAGGAAGTTTACTGCAGCAATGTTTATTAAAAAAAAAAAAGAAGACTTGTAATAAACTGATTGTCTACTAATGAGGGAATATCTTTAAGGAATTTTAGGTATTTATAAAGAATCCCACGAAATACTGTAGAGAAGAATCAGGCCATCTGGATTCAAAAGCTAGCTCTGCTCTCTCCTTACAGTGTGACCTTGGGGAAGTAGCTCAACTTTTCTGTGACTTTATTTTCTCATCTGTAAAATGACATTTTAACTTATCTGTGAGAATTAAAGGAAACAAACAAAACACCAAGAGTGTCTTGCACATAAGTGTCCAATAAATATCAGCTAGTATTATGTAATGGACCTTCTTCATAGTTATGAGGAGCAGATAAAAGTCCTCAAATGGGAAAGAAAGTTCTCAAAGACATATTTCTAAACATAAATAAGCAAGTTTCAGACAGTTGACACAACATGATATTTATAAACTATATATTTGCATAGATACATATTATGTATAAAAGCACATTTAGCAGAGGACACCTGACAAAATCTCTGCCCTCCCCCGCCCCCCAACAGTCCTTCAAAGCATCAGTAGGACTCTTATAACCATCTAGGTCATTACTAATTGTGTCTATGCATCTGTCAGGGAAAAAAAGTGACTTGGGTGAGGTAGGGGGGAGGAATATCTGTTAAAGTTACACTTTTCATTTGCTTTGACATAAACATGTACATACATGAATATGTGTGTGCCTTTCTAAAACTGGAGAAAGGCCAAGTTCTGTTGTTCCATTGAGAACAAAAATACATTCTGGAAAGATTTCAAATGTGCTTCTGCCAAATATGGCTTTCATCCTATTTTCAAACAAATATTGATGTCTTTTGCTAGCAGGATTCTTTAAAAGAGTAATGAAGTATAAATGTTTTCCTATCACTAAAATTATGTGCCTCTTTGGGAGATGTTTAGATTTTCTTAAGTTCCTTGGGATTTCTTAGCATTCATAATTTTGGTGGGTATTTTTGAGTAATAGGGCTGCTTCTTTAAATTCCTTCATCTGTGTGGGTATAATTGTTACCATCATTTGCCCTTTGCCAGAATGCATGTTTTGTATACCCTTCTTAGGCATTAGAGCAGGGCCATGTTTTGATTGTTCTTGCAGGAGGGTATAGGCAGCCTAGCATCATTGCTTCTAGTGCATTCTTTCTCCACCATGCCCGTCATTTTGCTTAGTCTAGAGGGGTCTCAGCAAGGTTTATGAAAAGCATAGGCTCTCTGAAAGTGTGGGGAATGACCCAGTTCCTGAAATGTCATGAGAAAAAGATTTTGGAGAAAACAAAGAAATTCTGGTATTATCTAAACTTTTAGAGGTTCAAGCAAATGAACATCTGTGTCTTGATGCTAAATTCATTACTTCTTGGATAAGGAATGCAGCATTCTATTTTCAATTACCTGCTTTCCAGATTTCAAAAATTATTTTGGCAGAGAACGTGCACACTCATATATATACATAAAAATGTATAAATGAAAGTGTCTATCTATCTGAATGCCAAACTTGACATATATATATATATATATATATATATATATATATATATATATATATTTTTTTTTTTTTTTTTTTAAAGGATAGCAACAGAGAGCACAAGTGGGGAGGAGAGGGAGAAGCAGGCTCCCCACTGAGCAGGGAGCCCGACATAGGGCTAGATCCCAGGACCCCGAGATTATGACCTGAGCCGAAGATGGATGCTTAACCGACTGAGCCACCTAGGTGCCCCGACATTTTTTTTAAAGGCCAGGAATACATTCCTTTTAATTTTAGAAGTTGACTGTTTTTAAAGGGGAGTAACTTTTCTTTCTTTTTTTTTTTTTTAAAGTATCTTCCATCCAGAAAGTATGCAGCTAGTCTACTGCATTTAGGACATTGCATTATTTGAGAGTTACTATTTGAGGTCCTAGGTAAAAAAAGGAGAAAATATTCCACTTAAATATTTTTAATATAATCAGAAGCAAGAAAAATCTTGAATACACAACCTAACTTTACACCGAAAGCAGCTAAAAAAGGAACAACAAATGAAGCCTAAAGCCAGCAGAAGGAGGGAAATAATAAAGATTTGAACAAAAATAAATGATATAGAAACAAACAAACAGAAAAACAGTAAACCAATCAATGAAACTAGGAGCTGGTTCTTTGAACGAATTAATAAATTTGATAAACCCCTAGTCAGACTTATCAAAAAGAAAAGAGAAAAGACCCAAATAAATAAAATCACAAATGAGAGAGAAGAGATCATAACCAACACCATAGAAATACAATTATGAGAATATTATATATTTATATAAATTGGGCAATCTAGAAGAAATGGATAAATTTCTAGAAACATATAAATGACCAAAAGTGAAACAGGAAGAAATAGAAAACTTGCACAGACCAATAATCAGGAAAGAAATTGAATCAGTAATCAAAAATTTCCCAACAAACAAAAGTCTAGGGCCAGATGGCTTCTCAGGTGAATTCTACCAGACATTTAAAGAAGAGTTAATACCTATTCTTTTCAAACTATTCCAAAAAATAGAAACAAAAGGAAAACTTCCAAACTCATTCTATGAGGCCAGCATTACCTTGATTCTAAAACCAGACAAAGACCCCACTGAAAAAGAGAGGCCAATATCCTTGATGAACATGGATGCATAAATTCTCAAAAAAATACTAGCAAATCTAATCCAACATTAAAAGAATCATTCACCATAATCAAGTGGGACTTATTCCTGGGCTGCAAGGGTGGTTCAGTATTCACAAGTCAATCAATGTGATATAGCACATTAATAAAAGAAAGGATAAGAACCATATGATCATTTCAATACATGCAGAAAAAGCACTTGACTAAGTACAGTATTTATTCTTGATAAAACCCTCAAACAAGTAGGGATAGAGGGAACATACCTCAACATCTTAAAGGCTTTGTACAAAAGACCCACAGCGAACATCATCCTCAGTGGAGAAAAACTGAGAGCTTTTCCTGTATGGTCACGAACAAGACAGGGATGTCCACTCTCACCATTGATATTTAACATAGTACTGGAAGTCCTGGCCACAGCAGTCAGACAACAAAAAGAAGTAAAAGGCATCCAAATTGGCAAGGAAGAAGTCAGACTTTCACTCTTTGCAGATGACATGATACTCTATGTAGAAAACCTGCAAGGCTCCACCAAAAAATTGCTAGAACTGATAGATGAATTCAGTAAAGTTGCAGGATACAAATCAATGTACAGAAATGTGTCTCATTTCTATACACCAATAATGAAGCAGCAGAAAGAGAAATCAAGGAATCGATCTGCTTTATGATTGCACCAAAAGCCATAAGATACTGAGGAATAAAGCTAACCAAAGAGGTAAAAGACCTGCACTCTGAAAACTGTAGAACACTAATGAAAGAAATTGAAGATGACACAAAGAAATGGAAAAACATGCTCATGGATCGGAAGAACAAATATTGTTAAAATGTCTATGTTACCCAAAGCAATCTACACATTTAATGCAATTTCTATCAAAATACCACCAGCATTTTTCAGAGCTAGAACAAGCAATCCTAAAATTTGTATGGAAGCACAAAAGACTCTGAACAGCCGAAGCAATCTTGAAAAAGAAAAGCAAAGCTGGGGCGCACAATTCCAGACTTCAAGGCATATTACAAAGCTGTAGTGATCAAGACAGTATGGTACTGGCTCAAAAACAGACACATAGATCAGTGGAACAAAATAGAAAACCCAGAAATGGACCCACAACTATATAGTCAACTAATCTTCAACAAAGCAGGAAAGAATATCCATTGGAAAGAAGACAGTCTCTTCAACAGATGGTGTTGGGAAAACTGGACAACGACATGCAGAAGAATGAAACTGAACCACTTTCTTATACATACGCAAAAATAAATTCAAAATGAAAGGCCTAAATTTGAGACAGGAAACCATCAAAATCCTAGAGAAGAACACAGGCAGTAACCTCTTTGACCTCAGCTGTAGCAACTTCTTACTAGACATGTTTCCCGAGGCAAGGGACACAAAAGCAAAAATGAACTATTGGGACTTCATCAGGATAAAAAGCTTCTGCACAATGAGGTAAACAATCAACAAAACTAAAAGGCATCCTTCGGAATGGGAGAAGATATTTGCAAATGATATAGCCAATAAAGGTTTAGTATCCAAAATCTATAAAGAACTTACCAAACTCAATACCAAAAAAAAAAAAAAAAAACCCCAAAAAACAAACCCAAATAGTCCAGTTAAGAAATGGGCAGAAGACATGAAAAGACATTTCTCCAAAGAAGACATTCAAATGGCTAACAGACACATGAAAAAAATACTCAACGTCACTCATTGTGAGGGAAATACAAATTAAAACTACAATAAGATACCACCTCGCACCTGTCAGAATGGTAAAATTAACAAGTCAGGAAACAATAGATGTTGACGAGAATGCAGAGAAAGGGGAACCCTCTTACACTGTTGGTGGGAATGCAAGCTGGTGCAGCCATCCTGGAAAACAGTATGGATGGTCCTCAAAAAGTTAAAAATAGAACTACTCTATGACCCAGCAATTGCTCTACTAGGTGTTTATCCAAAGGATACAAAAATACTAATTCAAAGGGATACATGCACCCCAGTGTTTATAGCAGTATTATCAACAATAGCCAAATTATGGAAGGAGCCTAAATGTGCATCAGCTGATGAATGGGTAAAGAATATACATACATACAATGTATACATACAATGGAATACATATAATGGAATATTCCTCAGCCATAAAAAAGAATAAAATCTTGCCGTTTGTGACGATGTGGATGGAGTGTATTAGGCTAAGCGAAATAAGTCAGAAAAAGACAACATATGATCTCATTCATATGTAGAATTTAAGAAACAAAACAAATGAACATACAGGAAAAAAAAAAGAGAAAGAGGGAGACAAACCATAAAACAGACTCTTAACTATAGAGGACAAACAAGGTTGATGCAGGGGTGGGTGGGGGATGGACTAGAAAGGTGATGGCTATTAAGGAGGACACTTTTGATGAGCACTGGGTGATGATCACTAAATTCTACTACTGAAACTAATATCACACTGTATGTTAACTAAGTGGAATTTAAATACAAACTTGAAACAAATTAAAATTAAATCATTGCTTTCCTTATAATGATGTTACTTTGAGCAGAAGCCTTTTAGGTTTACATAGACCTGTAAAGAACGCTAGCTTTGGAACAAGATTTGCCTTAATATTTTTCTACCACTAGCTGTAGACTTTGCAAATTAGTATAACAACATTACATTTCATTTAAAATCTTTTTCAATTATAAATTTTTCAAATTCTTTGTCTTTTTTTGGTAATTTTTTTGTCGTAGATTTTTCAGTCATCTTTTTGGAATCTATTTAAAAATAACATTTATTGGGCGCCTGGGTGGCTCAGTTGGTTAAGCGACTGCCTTCGGCTCAGGTCATGATCCTGGAGTCCCTGGATTGAGTCCCGCATCGGGCTCCCTGCTCGGCAGGGAGTCTGCTTCTCCCTCTGACCCTCCCCCTTCTCATGTGCTCTCTCTCATTCTCTCTCTCTCAAATAAATAAATAAAATCTAAAAAAAAAAAATAAAAATAACATTTATTTTTTTCTGATTTTTATGTGTAAAATACAAATCTAGCTTTTTTCTTGGAAGATTTATAAATTATAGAATGATATAATGCAAGAGAAAATAAGTCAGAATTTTACCATCTAGAATAAAAAAAAGTTAGTATTTTGGTTTATGTATTTCCAGATTTGTATATAGATACAGTTTTAAAACACAGGTGCTATGCAGAGTGTTTTATAACCCGTGTTTTCAAATAATATATTGTAAGTATTTTCTAGGTCATTAGGTGCATTTTAAAATACGACTTTAAAATTTCATGGCATTTTCTGGTATGCCTGTATCAAAGTTATTTTATTTACTCCCTATTCCTTATCATTTAGATTGCTTGCTAATTTTGCTTTTAAAATTAGTGCTAAAATAAACATCTTTATATATTCATCTTTTCCCACTTGTCTAATGTGTTTTTCTATAAGACAAATCTGGCAAAGTGTCAATCTGAAATAAAGACTTACATCCTGAAAAGGCACATTCAGCATATGGCCATGTTGTTTCCCCAGAAAGACTACTAATTTATACTGTCACCAGCAGATTTATTTTTATTTTTTTTATTTGAATACAGTTGACACACAATGTTACATTATTTTCAGGTGTACAACATAGTGATTCTAACGTCTTTATACATAATGCTGTGCTCACCACGAGTAGAACTACCATCTGCCACCATACAATGCTATTGTGATTTCATTGACTGTATTCCCTATGCTGTGCCTTTTCGTCCTTACTTATTCATTCAATAACTAAAAGCCTGTATCTCCCACTCCCCTTCACCCATTTAGCCCATCTCCCTCATTCCTCTCCCCTCTGGTAGCCATCAGTTTGTTTTCTGTATTTACAGGTCTGATTCTGCTTTTTGTTTGTATATTTATTTGTTTTATTTTTTAGATGCCACATATGAGTGAAATCATATAGTATTTGTGTTTTTCAGTTTGACTTACTTCACTTAGCATAATACTCTCTAAGTCCATCCTTGTTGTTGCAAATGGCGAGATCTCATCTTTTTTATGGATGCATAATATTCCTGTGAGTGAGTGAGTGTGTGTGTGTGTGTGTGTGTGTGTGTACCACATCTTCCTTATCCATTTGTCTATCGATGGTCATTTAGGTTGCTTCCATATCTTGGCTATTGTAAATAATGCTGCAGTAAACATAGGTGTGCATATATCTTTTCAAATTAGTGTTTTCATTTTCTTTAGGTAAATACCCAGTAGTGGAATTACTGGATCCTGTGGCATTTCTATTTTTAATTTTTTGAGAAACTTCCATATTGTTTTCCACAGTAGCTGTGCCAGTTTACATTCCCACCAACAGTACATGAGGATTTCTTTTTCTTCACATCCTTGTTAACACTTGTTATTTCTTATCTTTTTTATTTTAGCCATTTTGAATAGGTGTAAGGTGATAACTCATTGTGGGTTTTGATTTGCATTTCCCTGATATTGAGTGATGCTGAATATCATTTTATGTGTCTGTTGGCCATTTGTATGTCTTCTTTAAAAAAAAGTCTATTCAGTTCATTTGCTCATTTTTTAATAATTTTTTTTTTTTTTGCTTTTTTGGTGTTGAGTTGTAGAAGTTCTTTACATATTTTGGATATTAACCCTTTATCTGATATGTCATTTGCAAATACCATTTTCCATTTAGTAGGTTGCCTTTTAATTTTTTTGATGATTTCCTTCACGGTGCAAAAATCTTCCTAGTTTAATGTAGTCCCAACAGCTAATTTTTGCTTTTGTTTCCCTTGCCTTAGGAGACATATCTAGAAAAATATTGCTATGGCTGATGTCAGAGGAATTACTGCCTGTCTTCTCAGATTCTTATGGTTTCAGGTCTCACATTTAGGTCTTTAATCCATTTTGAGTTTAAGTATGGTGTTACCAACAAATTAAGTACCAGTCTGCACTCACTCACACCTACACTGGCATAAACATATTTTAAAAAATCTTTGCCAATTTTTAACTGAATAATTGAGCAGCATTGCTACTTTAATTATACTTCTTTGATTCCTATTGAAGTATAGTATAACTAACATGAGACTTAATTATGTCTTCTTCACTATTGCAAAAGTTAGACTCATTCTATTTGGTATTTTGGTTGGTGTAAATTTTGAAGTATGTACTGGTACAGGAGAAAGGAAAAGGTGAATTTCACAAGGAAGTAACAAGTTGCATTAAATTATGGGTAGAATTGATGAATCTGGAGGGAATGTAGTAAGTGTGATAGCTGGTGTCCTCAGGAACATGAATAAATGTGATGGATGTCCTGAATGGATAAATAAATATTGGAAAGCATGAGGAATTTGTCATCTGAGAAAGAGGAAATTATTTTTTGTTTTTAGAGAAAAAGCACTTTTGAATTGGAATGATCACCTCATGTAACATCTCAGTAAAGTAGAGGTGAAAGAGTCTTACAAAAGCAAAGATGTGGATCTGAGGAAAGTAAAAGTTTCACTAGACTTTCAGGTTGAGAAGTTCAAAAGCAAGTACTTCCACAGTGCTACAGAAATTCTACAACAGTAGATTTTGCAACAGTAAAATATGACAGAAAGCGGGTTGATAGTGGGGAACACAAAGAAAGTACAATGATAATCCTTAAGTTATTTAATGTGGTGGTTTTTATAGATCTGACAAGGACTTGATGAAAGCTGTGAATCCTTTTTTCAGATAAATGCATGTTCATAATATTTTACAAAGAGTTTTAGCTAGTGAGATATTCTCCTACACTGAATTAAGGATCTTTACTTATTAAGGGGATATTTTTTAAAGGCCATTACTCATTAAGGGGATATATAAGACTTTCTCCCTGTAATCTGTTCTCAACCTGGGGCTGCTGTCTATCTAGATGGAAGAAATGGAATCTTCGGAAACATGATAATGTCACCACTGTGCTGTGTAGGTTTAAATATTTTTAAAAAGTGAGAATAAATGGAAAGGCATAGAGACTCATTTACTTTCTTTGGTTATTACTTTGCTCTGCTTCTGCTGCTCAGATTCCTTTTTGGGTGAGTCTTCTTTCTCTTCCTTCATATCTAAACTTCTAATGTATGTAGGTATGTTCCTTTACTGTAATTACCCTTGAAGGTTAAGCATGAACTAGGTAGGACCCTGTGAAAATGAGAGATGGAATAGTTTTTTTGAGGGTGGCTTCCACCTCAGAGCTAAAACTAAAAGTCCAAAAGTGGGTTGTTTCATTTCATCCATGATCCCACCCATATATCTATAACAGGAATACAAGCAGACATACTGCAACGAGTAAAGGGAATACATGTGACTCATATATACTTACTTTAGTTTGCGAAGATTGCACTGAGAATTGGTAAAGAACATGACTCATAATGGGAATTCCATTCGTAATAAATCCCTTCTCTTCATAAAGAATTGAAAGGAAATTAACTCATCATAGTATTTACTGAAAATGTGTCTTCTCTAAGGTCATGTCTATCTGATTGAAAAAGAGCAGACTACATCATTTTCTGCTATTCTAATGCCAATGTTAATGTCAGTGTGGAGTTTTTCATGGTTGATTTGATCATTTCTTTGGAGATGGGCCATTCTTATAAAATGATAACAGACAAGTGGAAGCAATTGTAGTTTATTGACAAGGTTTATTATCTTCTTAGAAATAATTTGAAAAGACAGACATGTGAATTTCACTTAGGAGAAAACTGACTTTGGTTATAAAATTTCTTATGATCTTTGAATCACCTGCCAGAAACATTTGTATCATTAAGAACATAGTTTAGGTATAATGTGATTAAGGTGTTACATATATTGTAGAAATCCAGGTAAAAATGGAAATATTTGAGATAATAAAAGTAACAAAAAGAAAACAAACATATGAAATGATAATCTCAAAAAAGTTATAACAGATAATTTTGACTATTTAGGCACTCTTTTGTGTCTACATGTTTAGTGCTGAATTGTGTGAGGATTGTATTTTGACAGAAACTAACACAACCAGATGAAATTCCATTGAAAATTCAAATGCAGGTAAAGTCACCTGTCTCAAGCCATTATGCAGAGATGAATATGATAATAGAAAAAAAGGTAGTACAGAAAAATTGATGGAATGACTGAAGCTTGTGGTGCGTCTATAGAAAGGGTATCTGGGGATGATCCAACAAGAAGATAAAACAACTTTATATATTTATGCACCCAATATGAGAGAACCCAAATACATAAAACAGTTAATAGCACGAAACTCATCAATAGTTTAGGAGCTCATCAATAGTAATACAATAATAGTAGGGAACTTGAACACACCGCTTACTTCAATGGAGAGATCATCTAAACAGAAAATCAAAATCAACAAGGAAACTGGCTTTGAATGACACACTGGACCAGGTGGATTTGACAGATATATTCAGAACATTCTATCCTTAAAACAGCAGAATACACGTTCTTTTCAAGTGCACCCAGAACATTCTCCAGAATAGATCACCTATTAGGCCGCAAAACAAGTTTCAACAAATTAAAAAAATTGAAGTCATACCATACATCTTTTCTGACCACAACACTATGAAACTAGAAATCAACCACAAGAAAAAATCTAGAAAGAGTACAAATATATGGAGGTTAAATAACATGTTACTAAACAATGAATGGGTCAACCAAGAAACTGAAGAAATAAAAAATTACATGAAGAAAAATGAAAATGAAACACAATGGTCCAGACTCTTTGGGATGCAGCAAAAGAGGTTCTAAGAGGGAAATGTATGGTAATACAGGCCTACCTTATTTTTGATTTCTTCTTTGATATTTACAATTGTTATATCTTCTTGTTGGATTGTGCCCTTTATTAATATATTGTATCCTTCTTTGTCTCTTGTTACAGTCTTTGTTTTAAAGTCTATTTTGTCCAATATAAATATTACTACCCTGCTTTCTTTTGACATCCATTTGCATGATAAATGTTTCTCTATCCCCTCACTTTTGATCTGCATGTGTCTTTATGTCTGAAATGAATCTCTTATAGGCAGCATGTGGATGGGTCTTTTTTTTTTTTAATTCATGCTGTCATCCTACGTCTTTTGATTGGTGCATTTAGTCGATTTATATCTAAAGTAATTATTGGTGGATATGTATTTACTGCCATTTTATTACTTATTTTGTGGCTGTTTTTGTAGTTTTACTCTGATCCTTTCTTCTCTTGCCCTCTTTCATAATTCACTGGCTTTCTTTAGTGGTATATTTGGATTCCTTTCTCTATTCTTTGCATATCTATTACTGGTTTTTGATTTATGGTTACCACTAGGTTTGTATATAACATCTCTGCATATAGCAGTCTGTATTAAGTTGATGGTCACTTAAGTTTAAACCCATTCTTTGCTCCTCTCCCCTCCATGTCTTAGGTAAATGGTATCATATTTTACATCCTTTTATTTTGTGAACCCTTGACTGATTTTTACAGATATACTTATTTTTACTGCTTTTGTGTTTCTTGCTTTTCATACTCTTAGGATCTTTTCTTTCCACTCAAAGAGTCCCCTTTAACATTTCTTAGTGGTCAGAAACTCCTTTAGCCTTTGTTTGTCTGAGAAACTATCTCTTCTATTCTGAATGATCCCTTAAACTGGATAGAGTATTTTTGCCCAGAATTTCCCTATTCAGCACTTTGAATATATCATTCCACTCCTTTCTGGCCTGCAAAGTTTCTGCTGAAACACCTGCTGATTGCCTTGTGGGGTTTTCCTCTTATATAACTGTCTTATTTTTTCTTGCTTCTTTTAATTTTTTTTGTTATTTCATTTTTATTTTTATTCTAGTATAGTTAACATACAGCTGCTTTTAATTTTTTTTTTAAATTGTCTCTTTATCACTACTTTTTGCCATTTTACTTACTATGTGTCTTGGTGTGGACCTCCTTGGGTGGATTTTGTTGGGGAATCTCTGTGCCTCCTGGCTCTGGATATGTTTCCTTCCCCAGATTCGGGAGGTTTTCAGCTATTATTCAAATGAATTTTCTGCCCCCTTTTCTCTCTCTTCTCCTTCTGGGATCTTTATAATGAAAATGTCATTACACTTGATGGGGTTGCTTAGTCCCCTAAGTCTGTTCTCATTTTCCATATTTTTTTTCTCTCACCTGCTTAGCCTGATTACTTTCCATTACTCTGTCTTCTGGGTCACTAATTTATTCCTTTGCTTCCTCTAGCTGCTATTTATTCCATCTAATGTATTTTTACTTACATTTATTGTATTTTTCATCTCTGGTTCTTTTTTAATCTTTTTGTTTTGTTAGGGGTCTCATTGATGTCCTCCACTCTTTTTTCAAGTCCAGCGAGTATCTCCATAATTATTACTTTAAATTCTCTATCGGGCATGCTGTTTATACCTGTTTCACTTAGATCTCTGTCTGTGGCTTTATCCTGTTATTTCATTTGAGACAAATTACTCTGCCTTCTCATTTTGTCTAAGTCTCTGTGCATCTTCTCCGTGTCTGGAAAGTCACCGATGTCTCCTACTCTTGAAAGTAATGGCCTTATGAAGAATAGGTCCTGCAGTGCCCTGCAGTGCAGTGTGCCCTGTTCCCCAGAATGTGGTGTGTCACAGGGTGTCTCCTATGTGTCTTACGTGAACCTTTCTGTTCTATCCTGGCCACTTTTCCCTTCAGTTCAGACCTCTGTAGAAGTTCTCTTTACCCATTGTGGGCAGTGTTTGGTCCCTGGCCAAGGCGGGTTGTGCAGTTTTAACAATGTGTGAGCCAGTATGCTTGCGAAATGAGATGTGCCATAGCCACTGCTAGGACCTGGGCCCTGTAGGCAGGATGTGCGGTTTTAACAAGGTGCACTCATCCTTCTGCAGGGCCCACCACCACTGCTGGCAGGACTGAGGCCCTGCAAAACACACAGGTAGGGAAACACAATGTTGGCAAGGTTTGTGCCAGTCTTCTGGGTGAGGGGACCCACAGAGCTGGGACTGAGGCAAGCATGACTGCAAAGGGCAGATCCACCAAAGTGCAGTGGGTGGAGCTTGTGTAAGCAAGTTAGATGGCACGTTGGCGCTGTGCTGGTTCCCTCAGGTGGCTATGTGTTTGTGCTGGGGGGAAGGGGAGGGAAATGGCACCTGCCAGCTCCTTTGTTTCTGGAGGAGTCTCTCTCTGGGACATACTTTGGAATGAATAGACTACTCTCCCTCCGTTATGTCCCAGGTATTTCTCAAACTGCTGTTTCTACACTGTATTTCCTAGGGCTGTTTTCTGTGCTGTCTCTTTAAGGGTGGGACTTGGCTTCCTATTGCTGTCTGGGTTCTCCCAGAACAGAGCCCACTGATTTGTAAAATTCCAGGCTTCAAGTCCCTCTGGTTGTAAGAACTCAGGAAATTTGGCCCCTCTCACTTTCAATGCCAAATGCTCTGTGGATTTGTGTCCCCCTTGTGGGCTCCAGTGTGATAGTATGTCTCTTGCCTTTCTCCACACTTGCGGCTCCCTCCCTGCTCCACACTCCGTGGATGGCCATAGGCCCTTTACTCCTCACCACATCTCTGCTCTTCCTACCCTCTTGGATGTGGCCTCTTCTCTACCTTTAGTTATAGAGTTTGTTCTATCAATCTTTGGATCATTTTCTGGGTTATTTATGCTGATGTGTTATCTAGTTGATTGCATGGAATGAAGTGAGCTTAGGTTTCTCTTACTTTGCCATCTTCCCAGCCTCTAACTCAAGAGTACCCTTATCTTGATGAGCAATGAGTAATATATGGAACTACTGAATCATTATATTAAAAGAAAAGAGGGTTGCCTGGCTAGCTCAGTCAGTAGAGTATGTGACTCTTAATCTTGGGGTTGTGCCCCACATTGTACGTAGAGATTAAAAAAAAATTTGAAAACCCAAATGATATCTGCATTGATGTAATACCATAGGAAGAGTGATTAGTTTTTTTACTACAATGATTTTGTGTCTTAATTATGCTTAACTTATAACTGAAAACATATATTATTTTTAAAAAATCACTTATAATCCCCACCCCACATGGATTCATCCAGTATTCTCAACATAACAATTTGGAGGTAATAATTTAATTATAAGTCATTTGTATAATGTCTTTGGAATTTCTGAGGACTTCAAAGACTAATTAAAATAAAATTTTAGAACAATAGAATATAGGGATTGTGGCACTGACACAAACATAGGAAAATAAAGAAGGGAGCTATAAATTTAAGATTCATGTAAGGCCTCTACATTCTTTTGCTTGCTTTTAAGTTTCAATGAAACTAAACATTTTAACTCAGTAGCTTAATTAACAATCAAAGCAAGTATATTTGCCCCATGAGAAACATATGCTATAGAGACTGAAGGATGCTAAGGCAGGCCCAATATTGGGAGATGCAGGACTCCTCTGATGGGCAGCTTTGGCTTGAGAATGTGCCAACAACTTTGCCAAACTTTCTTAAAACCCTCATGCTGTCTCCTACCCTTGTACCCAGCTTTTCTTTCTTTCCTTTTCCCTTGCAAGGGGCTTCTTTTTGAGTTTCCCTCACAGATGTTTCCCCTAATAAATTTTTGCACAGCTAATTCTATCTTAGTATCATGTGCTTCTCAGAGTATCCAGATAACACAAGTGGTTTCAGGAGTTATCCAACAAAACAAGCAATAAGACAGGGACTTAGGACTTGCTTACTCATTGCTTGGTGAGTGAAGAGGACATTGTTCTGTTTGGCAGATGGGGCAACAGTACTCCTTTGTACAATCAGTGTTAACTGCTCGGGATTACACTGATGGTGAATTTCATCGGTGGTGACAGGAAAATGTCTGGGTGGAGGTCAGTGCTGTGGCAGGATTTAAGGATTCAGGTATTTGGAAGTTTTGGGTTAACAGTGCCTACAAAGGTAGTGGAGTTGGCTGGTTACTTCCAAGTTGTATTGATGCCCTCCAGAGGGCTAATAAGGGACTATAGGCTGTCAGCAAGCTTTGGTATCTTATGAAGAGGTCCTTATCTCTTGTAGTGAAAGCACAGACAGCGCTGTGCGGCAGGCTGAGGATCTACTAGAGTTGCAAACTCCAGAGATAGTTGAGGGATCACCCAAGGCTCTGCTTTGTTATACCAAGGCCAAGGTGCTGGTTGGAAAACACAGGGGCCTTGAAACATGAGATGGGACTATCTTGACGGAGGCCCCTGAGGATGTGTCTGCATTTGCTTATGAACATTTTGGGATTCAGAGGTAGACTGCCTTTCCTGAGAAAGAGCTATCATTTGTACTGTAGGCCTTGTGGTGGGCTGTGGGGTAAGTGGCACAGCACTGCTCTCCTCCACCAGCAGCTGTGTGGTCAAGTGGTGGCTGGCGGCAGGCACTGTGTTCTCCCTGCTGGCCCTGCTTGTTCTGGTTAAGCAGGTGATGAGCTCAGCCCTGCAGGACATGAACTGCATATGCCAGCCCCACTACGTGGCCCTAATATGCAGTGGTGGAGGTGCCAGTGCCCTCAGGGTGCTGCTCAGTGGTCCTGTGCTGCTGGTCACTGGCCTAATGCTGGGCTGGCTGGTCACTGCCCATGCTCAGCCATTGGCTGCCATGCTGTTTATGGGCATAGCGTGGCTGCCTCAGGTTTGCTCTTGCTGCTGGGTTTGCTGCTGTACCAGGGGGGTGTGACTGGACCCTGCCTTCCCATCCATGCAGCCATTCCCTCTACCCACAGTGACCATGGTGGCAATGGCAGAGTCTTCAGCATTTCAAGATGGTTGTCTGCTCATTAGCGTCATGAGACCACATCTAGCATCGCCATCCTCATCTGACCCAGCGAGAGCCTCTTTCCTATCACCTGCCTCAATGTCCACATAACTGTGCCCAGGCATGAATGAATGTATGTGTGTGTGTGTGTATGTGAATGTGTGGGCACGTATGCTCATGCATGGGCATGAAGGGAATAGTGAGTATGAGTGTGTACACATTCCCAGAACTGTATAGCCCTTCTGTGGGATTCAGTGATGTGTGACTAAGAGCCTATGTGTACCCACACAACCATGGGAAGGGAAATGTGTGTCTCCTTGGAACTTTGTTTTTGTGTCCACATAACTGTCAGAGTCTGCCTGTTTATATCTGGGGTCTCTAGGCCAAGGAGTATCTAGGATATTTGAAGATTCTTGCCAGGACCCCTGAAGTCTAAACCCACTCTGTAATACCTGTTAGGGATTTCCATAAGAGTGACTCTTGGCCATCCCAGAGACTGCACCAGTAACCCTTCACTGAAGAGGATAACTGGTAGCAAAGTGGAGAGAACATGGGCTCTGGAATGTGACAGATTTGGATTAAGATTCTCCCTCTGTACTTACCAGCTGGGGAACTTGGGCAAGTGATTTAAGCTCTCTGAGCCTCAGTTTCTTGAAGGTCATGGTTGTCGTCATAGTCATGCCACTTGATTGGTGAGGGTGCAGTGACACCCAGTACGGAAGGACTGGCACATGGCAGACGTGCAGTAAAAATGGTGGCTGCTGAAACAAAATAAAACTAACAGAAAAACTCTTCTCCCAAGGAAACAGGTGATTCCCTCAGGAGCTGCCCTCTTCTTCACTTCTGGCTGCAGGCTGGTAGGTCTCAGAATAGCATATTAGGCCTGATAAAGAAGGAAATAGACTTTATATACTGAATGAGTTCAAATAATTAGCTAGTATGTGTTGGTTTAAGCCAGAAGAATACCCTTGTGATGGGACTTTGGAGGTGCTTCATCAAAGAGGCCAGAATGTAAGCCTATGTAAGCAAGTACTCCTGATGTAGGGCCATTGATTTTCTTGAGACAAGGCATATCCTAGCAAAGACCCTAGGAGATGGGACAAACTTCCTGCTGGGGTGACTCTTGGGGGACTTAAAAAAGTGATGGCTGGCACTAAGTGAAGCAGAAATTCCTGGGGTGCCATATCAAATGTTAAAGGCAGGAACAAAGAAGCTGAGGGAAGCAGGCATGCTAGAGTGGATGTATTATGTGAGGCCAGAGGATCCGGCAGACAATTATGTTCCACAGGAAGACCCAGAGGTCACATTATTCCCCAAGGCCATCATCAATGTGCTAGTGAGAGATACCAGCATCAGAAATTCAGTGGTGGCCTTCTCTGTAGGCCAGGGCTGATAGTAGGGAAAGCAGATACAGTCTTCAGAAGCCAAGCAGCAGATCCAGATGCCAGGAGGCCACAGTTACCCGAAAGATTGACAAGGTCAAAGGGGTAGTCAAATGAGCTTGACCTCTGTGCAATTGTGAACATGATTAAGGGAACTTGGTGTCTCTGGGAGCAAGAGTGCTGGTCAATAGTTGTAACAAGAATAACAATGCAAGAGCAGGGATGGAAGCTAAGGATGATTGCCTCAATAAAAAGTAACAGTCTGGCTCATTTCCCATATTTGAGCCAATTTTCAGATACAGAACATCCAGGGGATATGACTGCCTGTCATGTGAAAGGAGTGAAACAGTTGACCATGGGATCCACTGGTTATGTCACATATTGCATCATCTAGAACCAGCAAGCCTCACAGAACTCTCGAATAGCCTCTAAAAATTCAGCTCAAGAGCCAGCCTGGAGCAATGCTCTGGAATTATGTGGTGTATTCATTAAATCGGCAACTTCTATGTGATGCTGTGTCCCCACGGGGAAGAATATATACTTCCGAACCATGGAGTAAAAGCAAGTGTATCTGTACATCGCTGCCAATGGCCAGCTAGGGATTTTATCCCTCTATACTCCTGTTGACCTTAAAAAACAAAAGAGCCAGTTATTTTACCAGCAAAATGGGTTTTGTGAATAGCCGAGGAATTGCAATTCAGGACAAGCAAACTATGGTGAACCATAGGCAAGTCTGGAGAACAGAAGAAGGGGCTTGTTTTTATAGGGGAAAGGAGGAAGCTGGGAGGGGCTGTTTCACCGAGTTCTTGTTGGCTGGACTGTAGGTGGGCAAGGATAAAATCTTCCTTCTTCTTGTTGTGGTATGTAAAGTAAGCTTCTTCCTATTGGGGGGGTGGGAGGTAGGCTTCTTACAGCAAGTGGTAGTGCCTGAGAGTTCCCCCATCAGAGCTTCCTAACTCCATTTTAAATGAGGCTTCCTTTATTTATTTTCACACACCGTACTTAGAGTTTTGCAGAGTTGGAGGTCCTGGTGAACAAAAGGGACATACTCTGGCCAGGGGACATAGAAGAGGTTCCACTGAAGTGCATGTTACCCCTGCTGCCTGAGTACTTTGGACAACTTGTACCCAAGACCACCAGGGTAGAAGGGGACCGTGGGTACCATGGTTAAGCCACTCCCCCATCTGTGAGGAAAAGTGGATCTGTGTGATGTGGGAGGCAGCCTGTGGCAGTCATTATGGGACTGTATTTTTCAGAGTTCCAACTGAGGGGAGCATAACTGAGCAATGTTTCCAGCTGCTGCATTTAGAAATCCATTACCACTATGGCACCAAGGCTGCCCATCCCACTCACTTTTCCCCGTCAATGCTGGGTGCCCCAGCAGGGCAGGGCATTCCTGGGAGATGGGGAACTCCTCTGATGGGCTGCTTTGGCTCCATCCCTCCCATTACCATTGACCTTGCCAAACTTTCTTAGAACTGCCTTCTTCCAATCAACCTTCACTGCTCTCCTTCTCCAGAGTCAAATAAACATCTTTGGCGAGGGCTCTCCAAGACCTTCTTGGTTCCCTCCCAATCTTCTCTCATAGGCATTGTGCCTAATAAATCTCTCACCCTGTCTTAATCCTGTGCTAGCATCTCTTTCAAAGAGAAACTGTAGTATGCATCAGCATTGACTGAAAATATGATTCAACTTGTGGCATTTAAGGAAAGTGTATCCTAAATCTAGGCTGCTTTGTAACCTAATAAGGCCATAGGTATTTCTTGCTTCTTGTATATACCAACTAGTTTTCTTTCATGCTTTCATTCACTAAGGATAATCTGTACTCTTAATCCATTGAGCAACCTTTCAATTCTTTCTCACTTAATATACACCAGGGAGGATCAGCCAACAAGACAGTGAGAATATGTAGTTTCCCACAATTACTAGAAAAGCATCTCAACACATGTGCCCTTCTGAAAATAGAATACTTCTTGGACAGGATCTATATTAGAGAGTGAAGTAGGGATATGTAGGAGGTAAAAATAATGAAAGTCAAGACCACCACTTGCTTCAACTGTCTGATATGTGTACTTTGTTTAGTCTTTTCAATGGCTTTGGATTCTAATAAGGAAGCTCACAAAATGGTTTGCAGAAAGAATATTAGTGAAAGGCTTATCATATACTTCACGCATAAGTCTGTGGATCAGGAAGCACACATTTTACAGTGCTAACCAACTTATTGAATAAATAGATGCCTGTTATTGGATGAATTAGTACATTCGTATTTACATTACTAATATGATCAGCCTAAATATTTTATAGCATCTATTATAGAAGCTTTCAGGCAACTGACGCCTCTAGCATTTCATTGATTGGACATGAAAAGTATCTTTGAAAACTGGGTTTGAGTCAATGCAGGCCATAGAGGTAAAACTGATGAGCTGGTGTGACAGACAAATAAGTAGAGCGATGTGTCATTAAACGGATCCTTCTGGTACCGTGAGTGGGAGAAGCACAGCACTGCATGAGTGGCTTAGCCAATGATGAGAACAGCTGACATCCAAATAGCCTAAATGTTGTTATCACAAAGCAGTTGATAATTTGGAGAAAGGCAAATTTGATGTGTTTGTTTCAGAGTGGAACTCAAGTCAGAGGATTCTACAGTGTTCAGTATAATCATGATTTCCAGCTAGGTAGAAGGCAAGTTTCTGGCCTTTGCAGGTTTTTGACATCCTGAGAAAGAAAAAGTTCTCCACTTTCATCCCATTTACCACTTTCCCACAATTGTATCTCACAGTGGAGGTTAAAGGAAGTTAGTTACAGGGAATTTCTGTTAAATATGGTAATAGATAAAGAATAAAAGGGAAATGATAGCATATGCCAAAATTAAGGGGACAATAATCCTTTTACAGATGTGTTCTGAAGAATCCAAACATTTTTGTGACATTTTAGACAGCAAAAGTCATTTTTATACCGAAGTAATGTAGGGTTTGTGCAAACCTTCATATCAGTTGATAAAGAAAAATATTACTTTCATAGGTTCACACAAGAAGTTCAAGTATTTCATCTCAGCTTCGATTTTTAAGCCATTTTCCTGCAAACTGGCAAATTTCTGCCTACAGCAAACTGATGAAAATTCATGGGTGTTTTCATTCCTCTAGTTAAGGGAGGAATAGTAAAACTTTTGCCTTAGATCAAACTTTTGAATATTTGAGGGGGAGAAAAAAAAAAAAAACACATCACTTCTCAAATGTGAATACCCAAAGTGAAATGTGGCCGTTTCTTACATTTTTAGATGCCTGGAAGTTTTCCACAAACTTCTATAACAGTCACTCTGCAGGCTTCTGCTATAAATGTTTCAGGAACTATCTAGGGAAATATTCTATTGAGAGGGAGAGGGAAGGCAGGATTATCTAGCAGATAGAGCGTGGAATTTGGACTTAGACAACCATCTGAGACCTGCACCTGCCTCTTTCATTGCCTTATGGTGCAGCACTGTATAAATGATTCAGACTCTCTTTGCTTATATTTTTCCCTGTGGCAATAGAGGGAAATGGGCTAAGCATTAGCCCCTTCTCAACAACCAGAGAATACCATAAAGGTAAATACGACATTGTCTGTAAAGTGCTATGACCTGTAATCCAGAAAAACAGTGCAGAGATGTGAGGGCACAGAGTTTGTAGAGATTATAGCATCCTCGCATGGAGACCTGTCTATCCTGCCCCTCACTTTTGTGTTTAGTCGGGGGTCCCTGTGACACAGTTGACAGTTATTGCCAGCTGCTAATTCCTTCAACACACACCTTTCTTTCAGCATCTGGAGCATATTAACATTCCTCTCACAAAGTCAGTGAAGGGAGACAACCCATAACATCCAATCAACTTGCATCTATTGATGGTCTAATATGCAAAATGCATTCTACTAAGTATTAGACCTTTAACGAGAGTCTATTAGAACAATAACAATTTATAAGGTGGAGTTGCTATTCTCAAAATGTTTGTAATCATGATCTAGTTATAAAGGAGGTAATTCTGGAGTGTTAAAAATCATATAAAAGGGAGGTGCCTGGGTGGCTCAGTCGTTAAGCGTCTGCCTTCGGCCCAGGTTATGATCCCAGCGTCCTGGGATTGAGTCCCGCATCAGGCTCCCTGCTCAGCCAGAAGCCTGTTTCTCCCTCTCCCATTCCCCCTGCTTGTGTTCCCACTCTCGCTGTCTCTCTCTCTGTCAAATAAATAAAATCTTAAAAAAAAATAAAAAAGGGACATAGATGACAATTGATAGAAATAATGGTTCTAAGGAATTTAGAGGAGGAAAGGTATGAGGGTTCAAGGTGACCCCTTTGCCTATGATTTTAATTTGTAATTAGGAGAAATAGAATACACAAACATAGAAAGAAAAATGAATACTCAGAAGTATAAAAAATAAAATTATATCTTTGCAGTTATCATGATAAAAAAGTGATTCCTTAATATCGATGGCTGCCATCATATATTTCACTGTTCTCACTGAATTTAAGCAAATTTGTTCTGTCTTATTATTTCTTTCATTTGCTAAGCTTGAGAAATGTTGATGGCTTGTTTGAAACCCAGTTCTGTTAGTTAATGTGAATGTGTCTTACGAAATAAATTCAGAGTCATGTGCTACAACAGGAGGAGAATGGAATGAAGATCGCAGTGATCTCACTGTGACCAATGGGCAATCAATCTCTCAAGGCATCTGTGGGTTCATTTGTAAAATAAAAGAGTTGAGCTAAATTTCATAGGCCAGTTCTAAAATTTTCTGGAAAGAAATGCTGCTTAAAAGTTCTGTATTTCCTTGTGTTGCTAGGGAGCTCATCTTGCTTTTGTATCTGTCTGATCCACAACCATTTTTTGTCATTAAGATCAATATCTCAATTTCATAGACCGTGGAGGCTGCTGGTGGAGGAGGAACACATGGTAATACAGTGCTCTCCAAAAGCTGCTCTAACTGTAATTCTTAGTTTAATCCCATTTAGGCTGGACATTCCCAAGATCTATTAAATTTTAATACCCAACTCCAGAGAGCTTTGGTCTTGCCTGTAAGTACTAACTTAAATGAACAGGCTGGCTCTTGGTAATAGAACTTGTGTGTCAGCAAGCAAGGCATCTGTAAGACCGAACCCAGCACTCATGCTGGGAGTATATTGCCATGCACTTCCATTTCAAAGCATATTGGCAAAATATTTGTAAATACAATAATGCGTATCACCAAAAGGATTGACAATGTCAAAACATCCAGTCAATTCAGAGAAAATAGTAACCCAATTTTAAATGAAGTATGAGAAATGTTATTTAGGTAAGTGCAAAATTGGAAATTTTATTTATTTTTTTAAACTGGCCTGTTTTAATGTGTCATGTTTACAGCCTATGAAAAAAAACGAAAATTTATTCATCCTGCATGGTATAAATAATGCAAATGATGTTGTATATGGATTAAAAGGTCAGCTTTGTTGAGCATAAAAGAGAAAATCTCTTCTCCAAGAAATTTTCTAGACTTGTAAAAGTATGGTTTTAAATAGCTAACATTATAAACTGTCAATAAATAACTGTGGCCCAAAAAACCACATCTATTTTAACATATTTTGGAATGGGTTCACTTATTCATATGAGGGACTTTAGTGAAAGTGTACGATGTATCATGTTCAGTCTGAGTCAGCACTGTCTAACAGGAGTATAATGCAAGTCATGTGCAATTTTAAATTTTGTAGTTTCCACACTGAGAGAAGTAGAAAGACACAGGTAAATTTCATTTTTTTGGTAAATTTTAACACAATATATGTACAATATTATCATCTCAACATAAAAATTATTGAGCTACTGTAATTTTTTTTAACTAAGACTTCAAAATTCAGTGTGTATGTGGCTTATAGCACAAGTCATTTTGGACTAGCCACATTTCAAGTTTATGATAACCGTATGTGGCTAGTGACTGGGTCTAGATAGTGGGATGGATACAATAATAAGCAACACAGGCATGACCACTACTTAGAGAGAGTTCATAGTCTAGTATGGAAAACAGACGCTGAACAGTAAATCGAAGTGTAAAATTTTTACTTTTTACAGTGTCTAAAAAGGTTTACATAAAATTAATATTGTTAAAATAGGTATTTAATGCATTTTCACTTTACGTATGTTATAGATAATGTGTTCCCTGTATTGGTGAGATCATTCTTGTCATTTTTTAGGAATGCATCTAAATTATCATTCTTTTGTAGTCCATTAATATGATTTTATATTTGTGCTTCCCATTTTTCCTCCATCAGTATTGCACTATAAGTTTGAAGTTAAAGAATCATGAGCCAGGAGCATAATAATACTTTAATATCATTATATATGGGTAAAAAATAGAGTAGCTAGGTACAAAATAAAGATAGGCTATCAGAGAGAATTTTATTAGGACAAAAAAGTCAACATTTTTTTCCATGCCCTTCCTTAGCTTTATAATTTCTGTGATTTCTGCTGACATGTGTTTGCAAAGGCTTTCTACTATTAAGTCTATAGACTTTCTCTAGGTTTATTATATAAGTGGTTTATTCCATATGAAATCTTGCAATTATACCTGATTTATACATGAAAACTGATGTGAATAAAATAATTAGGCATTAAAATAATAAGAGTATAAAACAATTAAAATATAAAAAGAATAGTTTATACATAACATAAACTCCGTGTTGCTTAAAGATTTGCCTTAATAAATTCCATGTAGCTCAGGCTTAATTATGGACGGTGCTGAGGATGGTTATATATTTACTGAGATTTGAAGAATGCCAGAAAGCACAGATGAACTAGAAGTGTAATGTTCACGCATTTAACTAAAAATACATCTTTTCCCTTGTTACTTCCTAACTAAAATTGCTATAGAATGTCAGACAGAGAAGATTGTATGGACTGGAAGAGTCAATTCCATGAGAGAAACTTCCCTGAGCTGAAACTTAATGACTGGATAGTGCTGGATTTTTCAGGAAGATGTAGGCAGGTCTTTCTCACTTGGAAAAGCAACATAAATAAAGTAAGAGAGTTGACACTGGCAAGAGCTGTTGATAGAATAAAGCAGATGGTGTAAGTTTGAGAAATTACAGTGGAAGTTAAAAAAGGATGAGCAATCTGAGGCTAGTTAATGGAGACTTAGAATCTTAAACTTGATCCAATAGGTGATATGGTACCAATATAGTTTTAAATCAGGGAAGTGGCATAATGAAAATGGCATTTTTGGAAGATTCATCTAGCAGAGGTGACGGGATTGATTTAAAGAGGCCGAAGGAAAATATCAAGAAGGTAGAGTTGAGAGACCAGATCCAATAATAGATTTGGAAGATTTAAAACAGGCCTTCTTAAAATGGGAGACTCATGCTTTTTTGACAGTATAGGAGATGGAACTGGTAAAAAGGGATAGTAAGAGAAGGCTGAGGAAAAGTAGAATAAATGCATGATTAAGTGTATTCAGAAAGTAGGCTATAAAGTAGGATTCAGGGCTCTGGTTGTAGAGGGGGCTGGACATAAAAAAGAACAAAAGACAAATGGACAATGCAGCAGAAAGCAGTGATAGTTTGAACTGTAGAGGTGAGTTTTCTTAAGTTTTTCTTTTCTTTTCTTTTTTTTTTTTAAAGATTTTATTTATTTATTTGAGACAGAGAGAATGACAGACAGAGAGCATGAGAGGGAGGAGGGTCAGAGGGAGAAGCAGACTCCCCGCTGAGCAGAGAGCCCGATGCGGGACTTGATCCCGAGACTCCAGGATCATGACCTGAGCCGAAGGCAGTCGCTTAACCAACTGAGCCACCCAGGCGCCCCTTCTTAAGTTTTTCTTGTCCAGCATAAGATCTAGTGGGGTTACATTTTATATTATTACTCTTAGACCTCATTCCTCAGAGCTGAAGTAAATTAAAAGTTGGTTGAAAAATTACTAAGTGAACTGTGCTGATACCTCCATGTCCTTTCTAAAAACATACATATTTTGGATTGAATTATTTAGGAAGTTATACAGCAAAACAGGATTTATGTTTGCTTTATTTTGACATATGGTTTACAATTTGAAAACTTTGCCCTGGGATGGCATTGGATAAAATTTTGATGATAAAATTGGGCATGGTGAAAACAAAAATCACAAAATTCAGACCAGTAATAGACTTTACAAATCATATAATTACATGGGTAGAAAAACAACAAACATTTATTGACTGTCAGGTGCCAAGCCTATTGAGGACATTGAAAATATATATATATGTAGAAAAAAAAAGAAACAAAAAACCCCCCCAAAAACCAGATTCACTACAATCTGGTAAAGGAAATGGTCGTTAAACAAATGAATGAACACATATATAATTATACATTTTGGAAAGTGCATGTTATGGGGCGCCTGGGTGGCTCAGCCGTTTGGCGTCTGCCTTCGGCTCAGATCATGATCCCAGGGTCCTGGGATGGAGCCCCGCATCGGGCTCCTTGCTCGGCAGGGAGGCCTGCTTCTCCCTCTCCCACCCCCCCTACTTGTGTTCCCTCTCTCGCTGTCTCTCTCTCTGTCAAAAAATAAATAAAAATCTTTAAAAAAAAAAAAAAAAGAAAAGTGCGTGTTATGAGTTGAATTGTGTCCCCTCCCAAAATTCATATGTTTAAGTTCTAATTCCCAGGATCTCAGGATGTGACCTTTTTTTGGTAATAGGTTTGTTGCAGATGTAATTACCTTCAGAGGAGGTTATGATGGAGTAGTGTGGGCCCCTAATTCAATATGACTGATGTCCTTATAAAAGGGGAAATCTGGATACAGACATGAACACAGGGAGAACGCCATATGAAGGTGAAGGTAGGTATCAGGGTGATGTTTCTATAAGCCAGGAAAGCCAAAGATTGCTAGCAAACCACCAAAAACTAGAAAATAAAAGACATAAAACAGATTCTTCCTCACAGCCCTCAGAAGGAATCAGTTCTGCTGACACTTTGATCTTGGATCCAGAACTGTGAAACAATACCTGTTTGTTGTGTAAGTCACCCAGTTTGTGATATCTTGTTATGGCAGCCCTAGCGAAATAATACAGTCTTGCAAAGAAGAATTATTGGTGACACTGGGGGTGAGTAAGGGGATAGAGGCTTACTTTGGATTGGATGGGCAATGGGGGCCTCTTTGAAGAAGTTATATTTAGTCTATACCTGAAAAGGGGGAGTGAACCAGCCATGTGAGGTCATGTGGGAAGAGCAATCTGGAAAGAAGAAAGAATATATGCAAAGCAAAGAACTTGGCCCAAGTAAGACCGTGTGTCAGAAGCATAGCCAATGAAGGTCATAGTGGCACAAGTGAGACTAGATAGATCTTGGTAAGGAATTGGAATTTTATTCTAATAGCAATAAGGAGACTGTCATGGGCTTTAAGTCGGTGGTGACATGATCCAATTTACATTTTTTTAAAGATTTTATTTATTTATTTGAGAGAGAAGCACAGGGGGAGAGGGAGAAGCAGACTCCTTGCTGAGCAGAAAAACTATGCAGGGCTCAATCCCAGGACTGTGAGATCATGACCTGAGCCAAGTGCAGATGCTTAACCAACTGAGCCACCCAGTCGCCCCTAACTTACATTTTAAAATAAATTCTAACTAATATGTAAAGAATGGTATGGAAGGGGAGGTAGAGAACATAATTAGAAAATGACAGCATCAGACCAGATATTCAGCCTTGAAATAGGTTTGTGGCAGTAGTATATAGATGAAGTTTGTCTGGCCACCAAACAAAGGTCTAAGAAAAAGGCAGAAAAATGGAAGTTAAGTGAAGTGCATGGTGACCACAGTGTATCAAACATTTTTTTTCTCTTTTCTTTTTTTTTTACTAACATAGAATGGATTATTTGTTTCAGGGGTACAGGTCTGTGATTCATCAGTCTTACACAATTAGTGCTCACCATAGCACATACCCTCCCCAATGTCCATCACCTAGCCACCCCATTCATCCCACTCCCCTACACTCCAGCAACCCTCAGTCTGTTTCCTGAGATTAAGAGTCTCTTGTTGTTTATCTCCCTCTGGTTTCATCTTGTTTCATTTTTCCCTCCCCCTATGATCCTCTGTCTTGTTTCTCAAATTCCTCATATCAGTGAGATCATATGATAATTGTTTTTCTATGATTGACTCATTTCGCTTAGCATAATACCCTCTAGTTCCGTCCACGTTGTTGCAAATGGCAAGATTTCATTTTTTGATGGCTGCGTAATATTCCAGTGTGTGTGTGTATGTGTGTGTGTGTGTGTGTGTATCTCCTTTATCCATTCATCTGTTGATGAACATCTAGGCTCTTTCCACAGTTTGGATATTGTGGACATTGCTGCTATAAACATCCGGGTGCACGTACCCCTTTGGATCACTACATTTGTATCTTTGGGGTAAATACCCAGTAGTGCAATTGCTGGGTTGTAGGGTAGCTCTATTTTCAACTTTTTGAGGAACCTCCATACTGTTTTCCAGAGTGGCTGCACCAGCTTGCATTCCCACCAACAGTGTAGGAGGGTTCCCCTTTCTCCATATCCTCACCAACATCTGTAATTTCCTGACTTGTTAATTTTAGCCATTCTGACTGGTGAGAGAGGTGGTATCTCATTGAGGTTTTGATTTGTATTTCCCAGATGCTGAGCAATGTTGAGTACTTTTTCATGTGTCTTTTGGCCATTTGGATGTCTTCTTTGCGAAAATGTCTGTTCATGTCTTCTGCCCATTTCTTGATTGGATTATTTGTTCTCTGGGTGTTGAGTTTGATAAGTTCTTTATGGATTTTGGATACTAGCCTTTTATCTGATATGTCATTTGCAAATATCTCTCCCATTCTGTCAGTTGTCTTTTGGTTTTGTTGACTGTTTCCTTTGCTGTGCAAAGGCTTTTAATCTTGATGAAGTCCCAATAGTTCATTTTTGCCCTTGCTTCTCCTGCCTTTGGCAATGTTTCTAGGAAGAAGTTGCTGCAGCTGAGGTCGAAGAGGTTGCTGCCTGTGTTCTCCTTTAGGATTTTGATGGACTCCTGTCTCACATTGAGGTCTTTCAACCATTTGGAGTCTATTTTTGTGTGTGGTGGAAGGAAATGGTCCAGTTTCATTCTTCTGCATGTGGCTATCCAATTTTCCCAACACCATTTGTTGAAGAGACTGTCTTTGTTCCATTGGACATTCTTTCCTGCTTTGTCCAAGATGAGTTGACCATAGAGTTGAGGGTCCATTTCTGGGCTCTCTATTCTGTTCCATTGATTTATGTGCCTGTTTTTGTGCCAGTACCATACTGTCTTGATGATTACAGCTTTGTAATAGAGCTTGAAGTCCGGAATTGTGATGCCACCAGCTTTGCTTTTCTTTTTCAACATTCCTCTGGCTATTCGGGGTCTTTTCTGGTTCCATACAAATTTTAGGATTATTTGTTCCATTTCTTTGAAAAAACTGGGTGGTATTTTGATAGGGATTGCATTAAATGTGTAGATTGCTCTAGGTAGCATAGACATTTTCACAATATTTGTTCTTCTAATCCATGAGCATGGAACGTTTTTCCATTTCTTTCTGTCTTCCTCAATTTCTTTCATGAGTATTTTATAGTTTTCTGAGTACAGATTCTTTGCCTCTTTGGTTAGATTTATTCCTAGGTATCTTATGGTTTTGGATGCAATTGTAAATGGGATCAACTTCTTAATATCTCTCTCTTCTGTATCATTGTTAATGTATAGAAATGCCACTGATTTCTGTGCGTTGATTTTATATCCTGCCACTTTACTGAATTCCTGTATGAGTTCTAGTAGTTTTGGGGTGGAGTCTTTTGGGTTTTTCACATAAAGTATCATATCATTTCAAAGAGTGAGAGTTTGACTTCTTCTTTGCCAATTCAGATGCCTTTTATTTCTTTTTGTTGTCTGATTGCTGTGGCTAGGACTTCTAATGCTATGTTGAATAGCAGTGGTGATAGTGGACATCCCTGCTGTGTTCCTGACCTTAGGGGAAAAGCTCTCAGTTTTTCCCACTGAGTATGATATTCACTGTGGGTTTTTCATAGATGGTTTTTATGATGGCTTTTATGAAATCCTCTATCCCTATCAGAAGGATAGGTATTAATTCTTTAAATGTTTGGTAGAATTCCCCCGGGGAAGCCATCTGGCCCTTGGCTCTTGTTTGTTTGGAGGTTTTTGATTACTGCTTCAATTTCCTTACTGGTTATAGGTCTGTTCAGGTTTTCTATTTCTTCCTGGTTCAGTTTTGGTAGTTTATACATCTCTAGGAATGCATCCATTTCTTCCAGATTATCTAATTTGCTGGCATACAGTTGCTCATAATATGTTCTTATAATTGTTTGTGTTTCTTTGGTGTTGGTTGTGATCTCTCCTCTTTCATTCATGATTCTATTTATTTGGGTCATTTTTCTTTTTGATAAGTCTGGCCAGGGGTTTATCAATCTTACTGATTCTTTCAAAGAACCAGCTCCTAGTTTTGTTGATCTGTTCTATTATTCTTTTGGTTTCTATTTCATTGATTTCTGCTCTGATCTTTATTATATCTCTTCTCCTGTTGGGTTTAGGCTTTATTTGCTGTTCTTTCTCCAGCTCCTTTAGGTGTAGGGTTAGGCTGTGTATTTGAGACCTTTCTTGTTTTTTAAGGAAGGCTTGTGTTGCTATATACTTTCCTCTTAGGACTGCCTTTGCTGCATCCCAAAGATTTTGAACAGTTGTGTTTTCATTTTCATTGGTTTCCATGAATTTTTTTTAATTCTTCTTTAATTTCCTGGTTGATCCATTCATTCTTTGGTAGGATGCTCTTTAGCCTCCATGTATTTGAGTTCTTTCCAACTTTCCTCTTGTGATTGAGTTCTAGTTTCAAAGCATTGTGGTCTGAAAATATGCAGGGAATGATCCCAATCTTTTGGTACCAGTTTAGACCTGATTTGTGACCCAGGATGTGATCTAATCTGGAGAATGTTCCATGGACACTAGAGAAGAATGTGTATTCTTTGCTTTGGGATGGAATGTTCTGAATATATCTGTGAAGTCCATCTGGTCCAGTGTGTCATTTAGAGCCTGTATTTCCTTGTTGATTTTTGCTTAGATGATCTGTCCATTTCAGTGAGGGGGGTGTTAAAGTCCCCCACTATTATTGTATTATTGTTGGTGTGTTTCTTTGATTTTGTTATTAATTGGCTGCTCCCATGTTAGGGGCATAGATATTTAAAATTGTTAGATCTTCTTGTTGGATAGACCCTTTAGGTATGATATAGTGTCCTTCCTCATCTCTTCTTATAGTCTTTGGTTTAAAATCTAATTTGTCTGATAAGGATTGCCACCCCAGATTTCTTTTGATGTCCATTAGTACAGTGAATGGTTTTCCACCCCCTCACTTTCAATCTGGGGGTGTCTTTGGGTCTAAAATGAATCTCTTGCAGACAGCATATCGATGGGTCTTGTTTTTTAATCCAGTCTGATACCCTGTGTTTTTTGATTGGGGCATTTAGTCCATTTACATTCAGGGTAACTATTGAAAGATATGAATTTAGTGCCATTGTATTGCCTGTAAGGTGACTGTTACTATATATTGTTTCTGTTCTTTTCTGGTCTGTGTTACTTTTAGGCTCTCTCTTTGCTTAGAGGACTCCTTTCAATATTTCTTGTAGGGTTGGTTTGGTTTTTGCAAATATTTTTAGTTTTTGTCCTGGAAGCTTTTTATCTCTCCTTCTATTTTCAGTGACAGCCTAGCTGGATATAGTATTCTTGGCTGCATATTTTTCTTATTTAGTTCCCATGATATCATGCCAGTCCTTTCTGACCTGCCAGGTCTCTGTGGATAGGTCTGCTGCCAATCTAATATTTTTACCCTTGTACGTTACAGACCTCTTGTCCTGAGCTGCTTTCCGGATTTTCTCTTTTTCTCTGAGTTTTACTATTAGATGTAGGGGTGTTGACCTATTTTTATTGATTTTGAGGGGGCTTCTCTGTGCCTCCTGGATTTTGATGCCTGTTTCCTTCCCCAAATTAGGGAAGTTCTCTGCTATAATTTGCTCCAATATACTACCTTCTGCCCCCCTCTCTCTTCTTCTTCTTCTGGGATCCCAATTATTCTAATATTGTTTTGTCTTATGGTATCACTTATCTCTTGAATTCTCCCCTTGTGATCCAGTAGTTGTTTATCTCTCATTTTCTCAGCTTCGTTATTCTCCATTATTTGGTCTTCTATGTCACTAATTCTTTCTTCTGCCTCATTTATCCTAGCAGTTTGAGCCTCCAGTTTTGATTCCACCTCATTAATAGCCTTTTTGATTTTGACTTGGTTAGATTTTAGTTCTTTTATTTCTCCAGAAAGGGATTCTCTAGTATTTTCTATGCTTTTTTCAAGCCCAGCTAGTGTCTTTATAATCGTCCTTCTGAACTCTAGTTCTGACATCTTACTAATGTCTGTATTGATTAGGTCCCTAGCAGTCGGTACTGCCTCTTGTTCTTTTTCTGAGGTGAGTTTTTCCATCTTGTCATTTTGTTCAGAGAAGAATAGATGAATGATAGAACAAAATGCTAAAAGGGTAACAATGACCCCAGAAAAATATACACTAAACAAATCAGAAGAGACCCGAAACTGGTGGGAAAAGAAAGAGGAAAAAAAAAAAAAAAAAGAATATGATCAGGCTGGTGAATAGAACAGAGCCACACACTAGCTTTTGGGTGTATTTTGGTCCGTTAGAAGAAACTGCCTTCCAAAATTTTAAAGAAAGAAAAACTTATATATATTTATATAAATAAGGGTAAATATGATGAAGGGATGGGATATGACTGTAATGATGAAAATTAAGAAAGATTTTCAAAAAGGAATTGATAAGATGTTGGTTGAAAAAAGAAAGAAGAAAAATAAAAAAAAAAAAAAGGAGAGAATGTGATCAGGTGGGAGACTAGAACAAAGCCATACACTATATTTAGGGTATATTTTGGTCTGTTAAAAGAAACTGTCCCAAAATTTTAAAGAAAGAAAAACATATATATACAAAAAATAAGGTTAAATCCAATGAAGGGATAGAATATGATTGTAAAAATGAGAATTAAAAAAGATTTTTAAAAAGGAATTGCTAAGATAAGATGTTAGTTGGAAAAAGAAAGAAGAAAAATTAAAAAAAATAGAAAGATAAAAAAATAAGGAAAATTAAAAAAATTAACTTTGAAAGACTGAAGAATCATGGGAAAAGAGCCATGAATTCTATCTGCTGTATTCCCCTAGCACTGGGGTTTGCCATTCTCATTGGTTGGTAAACTTGGTCTTGGCTGGATGTTCTTGCTGATCTTCTGGGGGAGGGGCCTGTTGCAGTAATTCTTAAATGTCTTTGCCGAGGTGGAATTGCACCAACCTTGCCAGGGGCCAGGCTAAGTAATCTGCTCGGCTTTGCTCATGGTAGCTTTTGTTCTGTGAAAGCTTTCCATACAGCTTTGGAGGACAAGAGTGAAAATGGCAGCCTCCCAATCTCTGGCTCTGGAGGAGCCGAGAGCTGGGGCCCCACTCCTCAGCAAGCCCTCAGAGAGAAGTAGTCAATCACTCCTGTCTCCCTGGTCTCCGGCTGCACTCCATACTCACCGGGCCTGTGACAGGGCGTTTCTATCTCTGGCACACGAACCTGTTTGGAGTCTCTAAATCCAGTAGATTCCTGTGGTACAGTGTATCAAACATTAATAACACTTGGTCCTGTGTCCTTGCAACCTGCAAATGTGCAGTCAGTGACTTTATAGTATTATTTGAAGTAGATAGTAAGGGGCTACTTTCATGGGTTGTATTGCAAATAAATGCACAAGCACCTGTATCGTATGTAAAAAGGCTAAAATGGATGGAAAGTAGTGACACAATGTCAAGAGCACAGAAATTATTTACCCCCCTTGGAATCTACTTTTGGACTTGCCACTATTTGTTAATTGTGCCTCAGAAAAAGGAGTTCATAGGTCAGATAATTTCTAAGATGCCTATTAATTTTAAAATTTGATCTCCCCAACAATTGCACTTGTGGGTGCAGGGCCTAATAATATTCTTGTATATATTTGCACAAGGGGACGTGTATAAGGATCTGCACTAAAAACATTGTTTAAAACAGCAAATATAAAGGAACTTTAGCGTGCACCAACAAAAAGAAATAAAATATGCTATGTTTATATAACACAATGCTATTTAGCTCTTTAAAAGAATGAACTAGATCTATCTATATATATAAAATCACAGATACAGAATGTTGAATGCAAAAAGAAGTAGGTCTTAGAATGATACTTGAAAACATTTACCTTTTATAGAAGCACATGTATGTAAAAATGCTAAAAGTAGGTAGGAAAGAAGCAATTCTGGTTAATTACTGGGCTGGAGAAGAAAACCGAGAGGGGATAGACTATAAAGAAAGCTTTTCAATGGGATACCTGGGTGGTTCAGTCGTTTAAATGTCTGCCCTTCAGCTCAGGTCATGATCCCAGGGTCCTGGGATCAAGTCCTTCATTGAGCTCAGCAGGGATCCTGCTTCTCCCTCTCCCTCTGCTGCTCCCCCTGCTTGTGCTCTCTCTTTCTCTGACAAATAAATAAATAAAATATTTAAAAAAAGCTTTTCAAGTTAATGTTTTATATAAACTGGTATTTAAACTACATATAACTGTGTTTAAAAAGTTTGTTATACTATTCTTTGTATATTTAAATTAAATTAATTTTATGACTCCATAAATTAAAATACATTATTTTCATTTTTATCATGGAGAATAAAAGTCTCATTTTGATATATTGTATATTTTAATACCAAATTTTAATACCATTAATTTCCTAAGATTAGAGAAATCATTATATAACTTCCACTTATATCTTTCATAACTCCTTAAAGTTGGTGTATCATTCAGTTAATATGTAGTTTAGATATATTAAACACAATGCTCACATATTTTGCCTATAAATGCTATAAATATTTTAGAAATACACATTAGTAAGTGAAGGAGAATAAATAAATAACATTAGCTATTCCATTTTTTTTAATCATAGAAAAACTAATTTCCATGTTATGCTCTGGTTCTGTTGAATTTCTGAATATCTTTATAGCTATTACAGTTTTATTCCCCTTTTTGGAAACTTAATAGAATGTGATCTTTTTTTATGTTAAAATGGACAAAGATTTTGCTGTATTAAGGAACAGAAGTGTTTCGCTGTTATGGAGGGTGTAACTCTATTGTCTGATTTTTTAAAAAAAGAAAAAGTATAAGACGACTTCAAAAAAAAAAAAAACTGCCATATATTTGACAGGAGGTTCACAAATCTAACTTTACAGTCTTTTAAATGTTTGCTTCTGTCTTTCTTCTCTTCTCAGCCCATTGTCCCCATTCCTCATCTTACAGTTTTTGTTATACTTGAATGATGAGCTCAAAAGCATGAAAAGCTGTTGTTCTCAACCCTTATTAATGTTTCCCAACTTATTTTCCTGTTTGCGTGTTGACAGCCTGCCAAAATCACCCTCAGGTGAATTGTAAGAAGATTGGGGTAGCAGTCCTGGGACCCAAAATGTGTTGCAGATAATTAGTAGATCAGATCTTTGTCACAGCAGATACGTGGCTACCCACACATCTCTATTTTTAAGCCTTGTGTGTCACACAATGTGTATTCATTGTCTGCTTTAGTGTGAAGAGCACATCTCTGCATTGTATATAATAGAGCTGCATTGAATGAGAAATGCTATTATTCTTCTGTCGTTTTGTACTGTCACTGGTTAACATGTAAGATATACATATTTGGTGAATAATTGAAACTACCTTTGGCTTTTAAGTAGCTTTAGAAAAGGGGAATTACCTATTTTGCTCCTCCTGAAGTAATCCAACCACTGCAGTCTTTGTTTTCCAATAAAGGCAGGAAACAAAAAAATCTCCTTAGATGATCACATTTGTTTTCATGCTAATTAGTTCTGACTAATTTGATTGGCAAGAATAGGAGGTCAGGAGATTAGTTCTTGAATCACACAGAATAGAAGAGCTTTTTTCAGTGTAAGATACGAGGTGATAAATTGAGGTAAAAAGAAGAAATTAGATTTTAGGATGATGAAAATGCCAAGGTTATCAGCAGGCTTTCACCAGAATCGATTGCAGAATAGCAGGTCATGAATTATTACCTAGGGATGTATTCCCTTAAATACTGTCTCATGGCACAGCCTCTGTTTGCATGTGTGTGTGTGTTTTTGTGTGTGTGTGTGTGCATGTGTTATATTAAAGAGTTGCACTTAACACTTGCCCCATTTTATTGTTCTCTTCTTGTGCCAACCTGTGTTTCAGTAGCAAAGGAAATTTATCAGTTTATGTAGTATCAATGGTCTCAAGGTATGATGGTTATGTAGTATGATATAACCAATTAGTTGGTATAATATAACCAGAAATGACTTATTCTTAAAAAAGTAGTAACACCAAAATCTGTCGTAAAGTCTGAAAAAAGCAGGAAAGATCATGCTTCCTCCTATAACTGGGAAGGTTAACTTGGAGAAGTCAAACAAACTCTAAAAATTATAGATTCCTTATCTGTAAAATGGGCATAAAAATCTTATAAGATTTTTATTGAATTGATATAGGTAAAAACCCTTTGAAATTTCTTAGATTTTTTTGTAAGTGTAAGGCATTAGTAATAATAATCTGAATATTGACCTTGGTTGCTTCTTTCCTAAATTAGCATTCATTCATTTTTTTGAAAATTAATTGGTGCCTACTATTTTTCAAGTATGTACTATTCTAGGCACTGGGAAGATAGCAGTAAACAAAACAGAAAATAATTCTAATAATTCTAATTCATCGACCTTAGACCTCAGTGAATTAAAATAGCAATAATAGGTAAATTTATAATGTCAATTGGTGATAAGTGCTATAAAGTAAAGTAGGAGAAAGAGGATGCTTTATTTTATTTTATTTTTTTTAAAGATTTTATTTATTTATTTATTTGAGAGAGAAAGACTGAGAGAGAGAGAGCATGAGAGGGGGGAGGGTCGGGAGGGTCAAAGGGTGAAGCAGACTCCCTGCCGAGCAGGGAGCCTGATGCGGGACTTGATCCAGGGACTCGATCCAGGGACTCGATCCAGGGACTCCAGGATCATGACCTGAGCCGAAGGCAGTCGCTTAACCAACTGAGCCACCCAGGCGCCCCAAGAGGATGTTTTAAATAGGAGTCATTTGTAGAGTTCACTTGAAGGAGACAGTGGCCTAAGCAATGAGTGAGGGCCAGATTGTTTATTGAAATACTAGTTTAAAGAAAATGTTCATTCTTGAATGGTCTTTCATTAGTCAATCAAAGCCATGTGTTTCACTTATCAATATTTGATTTAAAAAAAAAAAACTCAGCCAAGTGGGTTTGGCATTTAAAACTTTTTTCTCATCCCATGCTTTTGTATTTCAAATAAAAATTTTAGAACTAATGCACCCTTCCTCACTTCTTTGATATGCACACGAAATTTTGTAATATAAGAAAATGAATGAAATGGTGGGTTTTTTTTTTTTTTTTGTAGGGTCACATGTGAGTGCAATGTAACAAAAATTAATTTGGGTTTAACATATGCAAAGTCAAGGGTATATCCACTCCCCAAAATAACAATGCACTTGAAAGTTTTTTTTTAAAAATGTTGGATTACCGGGCGCCTGGGTGGCTCAGTCGGTTAAGCGACTGCCTTCGGCTCAGGTCATGATCCTGGAGTCCCGGGATCGAGTCCCGCATCAGGCTCCCTGCTCGGCAGGGAGTCTGCTTCTCCCTCTGACCCTCCCCCCTCTCATGTGCTCTTTCTCTCTCTCATTCAGTCTCTCAAATAAATAAATAAAATCTTTAAAAAAAAAAATGTTGGATTACCCCCCCCACACACATACACACACACACAACACATGCACACTTTTTTGGCACAGTTGCCCTAGAAAACAGGTTTAAAGGCAAAGCTTATGTGCTAACATTTCATTAGGGAGGCAAAACCTAATTCCCTAATTAGGAGGGAAATTCCTAATTTCATTAGGGAGAGGAGGAAGGACGAAGTGTATTACTGAATTGACCACAATGTCTTAGGCATGGCTGATTGCTCCATGGCTTCAAGAGACATTGTAGGAGAGTTCCTGTGAATTTCTGAACATCCTCAAGGTCTGTGGAGGTGGTGCATGAAGAATAATAAAATAGAATTTATGTGGTATCTCCCATCTCCCATTGCTGTTCCCGTGGAGCTCTTCTGGGTTTGGCCATCTGAAATACCAGATGCCAAGACAGCAGCAATGGCATCTGGGGCCTGGAGTGCTTTTCTACTCATGGCATTGCCTTCCTGTCCACCTCAGTTTGCAGCCTCATGGGACAGGCCAGATGAGCCAGTCACCTTGCGTGTGTGTTGAGTAGATCCCATGGCTCTCAACTTTCAGTGGCAAGAGGGAAGGTTTGAGGTAGGATGATAGAGTTGTGTTCCAGGAAGTGGGGTGCTGTCTGATGGTGCCCATGAGAAACAAGAGAACCTGGGATCATCCACTATTTCATATCTGGCCTACTGAACAGATGGAGCATAAAATAAACCAGATAGAATTGGACCTCAATGAATTTCTTGCCACTAAAAGTCCTGTCTTCTCCATGGTCTACAGGAATGTGACAGATGTCAGGTAATCTTAATTGGGGGCAGGGGGAGGTGACATCAGTAATATTAGTCAAAACTACAGCCCAGTCATTCCAAGAAGATCATAAATTTGTCTGGGACCTAGGTCTTATTGCAACCTATTATAAGAAAGAAAAGTCTCAACTATATTAGAAATCTATAAAATATAAATTAAACCAAAAAGGTAAAGTTGTCTTTTAAAATATCTATCAAATTGGTTAAGATAAAACATCAGTATACTGTACCATATTTTTGTTATATAAGAAGGACACATTTTCTTATAAAGCTAATGATTATATTAGTTTATTTGACTTTTAAAGAAATATATCTCATTTTTTAAGATTTTTCATTGCTACAGAATAACATATATTCTCTCTCACACACACATAAACACACAGCAAAACAATAATTGTGGATTATATTAAGTCCCATATTTCTCAGAAGAGAGTAGCCACATGATGTGGGAAAAATATAGTGTAAGTTAGTTCAGCTGTTCTTGGTTCCCAAATTCCTAATGGGAGTACACAACCACTCGCAGTGAAGTATATGAAGAGTTGATCCCTTCCAGGTTGGGAAAGCCCATTTATTTAATGCACAGTTCCTTTATACCAGGTGTAGGGAAATTATGGCTAAAGGCTAACCCTGGACCACTGTATTATAAATAAAGTTTTATTGGAACATGGCTACTCTGATTCATTGACATATTGTCAATGGCTGCCTTCCAGAGTTGAGTAATTGCAACAAAGACCACATAGCCTATAAAACCTAAAGTATTTAAGTTTTCCAACTTTGTTTTATATTATTGACTTACATTAAAATTAATGAAGACTATATAGTCACAAATAATATACACCCTTACAAAGAGTATTCATAGACATTCGAAGCATTTCTGGGTTTCAAGCTAAACTTAGCATTAGCAAAACCTATCCCTGTTGAGGATGGGTCAAGTGTTCCAGGTTTCCAGCACCCAGAAAACTCATTTTCTCATAGTCCACCCCCCTGACTCTAACTTAACAGCTGTTTGAACAAGGTCGTTTTAACTAAAGATCAATCAATGATCTAATCATAAAATTGGGGGTGCCTATACATATGTATGTATATAGGCAAACGATGTAAAATGCCTTTTGTTAGAACACATTTGTCTCTGCAAATTTATGCTGAAGACATATTTGTGTATAATTTTGCTAAAAAGTTTTTCATTCATATAACATTTGTATAAGAGAAATAAAAACAGTTCCTAGTGTTTAAAGATTGGTAAAATAAATTCTATTACTATTATGTTGTAATTATTATAAATTATATGTTGTGTAAAATGGCAAAATAGTTTACTACATACTATGAGTATGTAGAAGATGGTCACATTTTTCAAAAATTATGTTTTGAATAATACTGTGAGATATAATTGATGTCATTTTCCATTCCTGATAACTATAACTAACCCCCTCCCACCATTAACACCAGACTACAAGGTAGATACTCACTGCTCTAAGGAGAAGAGTGAAAGCATCTTACAAAAGTGTTCAGTTTTTTTTTTTTAAGATTTTATTTATTTATTTGAGAGAGAGATAACAAGAGAGAGCACGAGCAGGGGGCAGAGAGAGGGGGAAGCACGCTCCCCATGAACAGGGAGCCCGACAACTTGGCGCTCAATCCCAGGACTCTGGGATCATGACCTGAGCCTAAGGCAGACACTTAACTGACTGAACCACCGAGGCACCCTGAAAAGTGTTCAGCTCTTCCTTTAACTTTCAAGATAGAGTTTTTAAATTCAATTACCAGAGAAATAATCTGTAAACCAAAGCACATTTGGTATGTAAGAACTGGAAGGTTAAGGAAGAAAGTTTTTCTATGAGTTTTCCTATGAGTTGATATGGAAGATCATAAGTCAGAGCCTTGAGGATTCAGACCTGAGAAAAATCACTGAATAGGGATGAATGCATGGTAGGACATAAAATTATAATGCTCTGGTGAAATTAACTGCTGCAAGTATTTTTCATATTTTAAGCTGTTGAATTCTTGTGAAGTAGGTGCTACATTATTACTGCTATTTTGTAGGTAAGAAACTGAGGCACAAGCAGGTTAGTTAACTTGAACAGGGTTATATACAACTGGTAAGTAGTAGAGCTGGTATTTTAATTCGGGCAGTTTGGCTCCAGAGTACATGCCATTCACATCTATGCAATGCAGCTTCTCCAAGATATAGTAACATTTCTTCCACTACAAAAATAAATACGATCTGGCCACCTAAGGACTAGAAAGAGGAAAAGAATCAGAATCAAAAAGGAGATCAAGAGAGACAGTGTAGATGCATACATGATTGAATCTTGGCTCTGCCTTCTCCTGGGTTTGAACTATGCTATGGACTTAATATTTGTGTCTTTTCATAATTCATATGTTGAAGCCCTAATCCCCACAGTGATGGTGTTGGAGATGGGACCTCTGGGAGGTAATTACATTATGAGGATAGGGCCTTCACAATGGGATGAATACTCTTATAAGAACAGACCACAGAGAGCCTGCTTCCTTTTTGTCTGCTTTCTGCCGTGTGTATGCAGCCATCTGCAAATCAGGAAGAGGACTATCACCAGAACCCGACCATGCCAACACCTTGATCTTGGACTTCCCACACTCCAGAACTCTGAGGGATATTTCTATTTAAACCATCCACTCTATGGTGATTTGTTGTAGTAGCCCAAACTGACAAAAACAAAGGGCATGTGTGGCAGTGAGGCATAGAAATAGGAAGCTGACCCATAGAGCTCCCTTCTCCATCACCAGCAGAGTAGAACATAGAAATGGTGGCAATGAAGGTCCAGTGAAGGCAGAGAGAGGACTTGAGATAGCCATCACTCTGACTGTGTCAGTTACCTATTGCTGCATAACAAACTGTCCCACAATATAATGGCTTAAAACAACAACCATTTGCTTAGCTCTTGATCCTGTGAGTCCCAGTTTGGTCTAGTCTCAACCAGATTTACTCTTTTTTCTGTAAGCATCTGCCAGTTTTGCAACCAGTGGCAGATGATTGCTGGGGGCTTGCTGCTGTCAGGTGGCCTCATTTATGTGTCTGGCATTTGGCTGTTTTCTGTGACAGCTCTAGTCTTTTAATGTGGCTCCACGTCTTCCAGCAAAATAGCTTGGATTTGTTCACACAGTGTTCTTAGCAAGTGCAGCAAGACAGAGGACATGCCCCAGCCCCTGAGTGTATTTCTATCCTCTGCTTGAGTCAAATTTGCTAACATCCCAATAGCCAAAGGAAGTCACACCACTGAGCCCAGAAGCAGTCTAGAAAGATTCAGAGTTAGCGGGTATGTTACTAGAGAGAGGGGAAGAAGTTGAAAACTTTTGGAATGTAGGAGTTAAGTAGTTACCATGTACACCACTCTGGGAGGGGGGAGTGTGCAGAAAATAGTTGGGTGTCCCATTTGTCAGGGAAATCATCTGTATCTTTGAGCAGAGGGACTGCTTGAACTAGGACCTGAATGGGAGTTCAAACGCAGGCCAAGGTGACAACCTAGTCAGCAACTGGACACAATACCAGGGAACTCTGCAGGAGAAACTACCATGTGTTGCCTGTGACAAGGGAACATCAGCAGCAGATGCATCAGGAGCACGCACATATTCCAGTACTATGTCTTTGGAGACCCCTCAGCCAAGCACCGTGTCTCTGTGCAAGCTGGGGCCTTCCCACCATGCCATCTGTCTTAGTCTTCTCAGGTTGCTCTAACAAAGTACCACAGACCAAGTGGTTTATAAACAGCAGAGATTTATTTCTCACAGTTCTGGAGGCTGCAAGTCTACTCTCAGGGTACCAGCATGGTCAGGATTGCAGACTTCTAGTGGTAGGTGGTAGAGGTTAGGGAACCCTGTGGGGACTCTCATAAGGGCTCTGCCGGCATGATCTAATCACCTCCCCAAAGTACCTCCTGCTTCTTATACTATCACACTGGGGACCAAGTTTCAATATATGAATTTTGAGGGAGACAAACATCCAGATCATAGCACCATCATATTTTGGGGAGAAAGAAAAGACAAAAAGGAGGAAGAGGTTGAAACTGAAATAATGAGAGTGAGCTAATGTGGAAATGATTAAGTTAAACAAAAAGTGTTTCCATCATTTTAATATAGAAAATTCAAGTTTATTTTCCACGGCAAATGTGAAAAGGGAGATTTGTGAACACATCCAGTAATAAATTGTCAAATGCCTGCACCTCTAAGTAGTGACATTAAATTTTAAACTACCTCTATTTTTATGCACATAAATAAACAAAAAGTGAGTATATTCACCCAAATGTTAAGTGTAGTAATCTTATGTGGTGAGTTTATGGATGACTTCTGTTTCTTTAATTTTTGTATGTTCTCTAATATCCTCAAATGAACATGTATCAGCTTTGCAATAAGGAAGGAGATTTTGTTTTAGAACAGATGCATTTGTGCCTTCACCCATTCTGTGCTCGATGAAGCTAGTTAATCTGAAAACTATTCCACCTTGAAGTGTTAATGAGCTAATAAGTCATTTCAGGGTGAGTTACTTCTCAAAACTGCTGAGATCATACCTCTAACAGCACTTGTGTTCTGTCTACTGGTAGCATGGGCCTGGCTCCAGCGAATATTACCTAATGTAAGAAAACATGAATAAATATGCTCACTGCCTATACAAATTCTTATAATCATCTAATTAATTGAAATAATTCCATTTTAATAAGTTGGTAACTACCCTTTGCTTCCACTCATTTCTCTATGTGAGGCCTTGATAGAACATGGCTTAATCTTTCATAAAATAGCAATAGAGTTCAAATTGACTTACATTCATTCTCAAAAACCTTGCCAGATATTAATACAGTTTTAAATCGATTCATTTAATTGCAGTTTGAAAAAGTGAAATATAAACTAGGTTGTGAATAACTATAGATGAGAAGCTTACAATTAACCATGATTGTAACATCATAAGAATGCCCCCAAGGCTTGTAATGTAAAGGTACAAACCTAATGTTAGGTACAAACCTAACCATAATGTTAAAAATCCATATTGGCTGTGCAAAATACCAGTTGATGTGAATTTTAGCTTTAGAATGATTGACTTACACACCAGTGTCTGCACATACATGCACATGAACACACACACACACACACACACACACCACTCCAACACCACCAACACCATGACCACACACAGAGGAATGGAGAGAGGAGAGACTTTATTTTGAGTTTTCCCATTGCCCCTATATTTATGTATTTTCCTAGGTTGTCAGAACACTCTGGTTCACTCTCTTTCCTGTTTCTTCCTTAATAATTCTTACAGAAATGTTGTTCACTGTTATTAAACTACTTTAGTAATTAATTATTGGCTGTAAAATTAAAAAGGTAATTTTATAGCTATCACATTGAAGGTAAAATGAAACAAATTAAATAAGATGCAATAAATGGTAAATAATTAAAATCATGAAAATGCTTGGTTTAAAATGTCAGCTGGTTAAGAAATGCTACATCCTTCAGAGATAACAAACCTGGTATATTACTTAAAATGCTTTATGTTGCAAATAGTGAAAATTCAACCTAACCTGGCTGTGAAGTTAATTTCATGTATCAACTTGACTGGGCTAACAGGCATCCAGATATTTGGGTCAACATTATGCTGAGTGTGTTTAAAAGGGTGTTTCTGAATGAGGTTGACATTTGAACTGGTAGACTGAGTAAAGTAATTTATTCTCTTCCCACTCCCCGATATGGATGGGCATCATCCAATCCATTGAAGGCCTGAAGAGAACAGAAGATGGAGTAAGGGAGAATTCACTTTCTTTGCCTGATGGTCTTTGAGCTGGGACATCAGTCTTCTCCTGCCCTCAGACTTGAACTCAGATTGGAACTTATACCATGGGCTCTCTTAATTTCTAGGCCTTTGGAGTCAAACTGGAGTTTCCTCTGCATCTCAGGCCTTTGGATTATACTAGATTATACTGGGTCATACCCTCAACTCTCCTGTGTCTCCAGTTTACAGATCTTAGGGGGATTTCTCAGCCTTCATACTCATGTGAGCCAGTTCCTCATTTTATATAAAATACACTCAAGTACTAAGAAGTCCATTGTTGAGGCAGGTTTAGGGTTGTTTGATTCAGTACCTCCAGAATTCTGAAGGATCAGATTCTTACGTTCTCAGTGCTCTCTTTCTATAGTGACAGATTCATACTAAATCTAGTTAACCTGGTGGTTAGGGAAGTTTCCAGTGGCAATCTGAGTTACAAGTTTCCTTCCTAATGACCAGCATATTAAAATAGACTCTTGCTATTAAGTTGACACTGATCCAATGACTGTGTCCAGGGAGATAGTAGGTGACAATTAGATAACGTCTATAAGGATTCACAACTATAGATGGAAGTCGTATCAGCTTGTCTGAAATATGGGGGCTGAGTTTGGGAATTGTGGGTATCTAAGTGATAATCTGGATAGCAGGTATACGTAAAAGGGTTTTGATTCTGGGCTTGCTACCAACAATGACCACTCTCCCTGAGTTTGTGGGGAGGATCCTATATATAGGGTCATAGCAGATACTACTTCTTTGGAAATCTTGGGGCAGTAACTTTTGAGTTTAAAAACCCTTGTACCGGGGCGCCTGGGTGGCTCAGTCGTTAAGCGTCTGCCTTCGGCTCAGGTCATGATCCCAGAGTCCTGGGATCGAGCCCTGCATCGGGCTCCCTGCTCAGCGGGAAGCCTGCTTCTCCCTCTCCCACTCCCCCTGCTTGTGTTCCCTCTCTCGCTGTGTCTCTCTCTGTCAAATAAATAAATAAAATCTTTAAAAAAAAAAAACAAAACCCTTGTACCTTGGGGCACCTGGGTGGCTCAGTAGGTTAAGCATCTGACTCATGATTTCATCTCTGATTGTGATCTCGTGGGTGGTGGGATGGAGCCCTGAGCCCTGCATCAGGTTCCTCGCTCAGTGGCGAGTCTGTTTGAGGTTCTCTCTCTCCCCCTACCCCCATTTATATGCCCGCAAGCACACACTCTCTCTCTAAAATAAGTAAATCTTAAAAAAAAAAACACCCTTGTACCTCAAGGTAAAAAGATTTACATTATAGTAAATGATTACGTATGATATACAATCAGTAGAAGTGGTTCTAGAAGTGATATCAGCATCATGGCAGTATAAGATGTGCCTTGCTTTTATTCCCCCTTAACGTCTAAAATTCATCTATCCATGAACAAAAATTCCTCTGTGGGAGTTGGATCTAGTACCATATGCCAAAGGATGTGTGAGGAGTATCACCCACTTGTGCATTGGGTAATAGGAAGACAGATCCTGGTGTGGACTATGGAACCAGCAGAATCCAGTGAATTGGCTTCATCCCCCCCTCCCCCACCAAGCCATGGCACCTGGCAAATGCTGACTTGAGCAGATGCCCACAGATAATGAGATCCTTTGTATAAACTCCGTTTTTTAAAGGAAAATTCTAGCACTCCACTGAAGAAGAAAAAAAGAGTTTGGACATATTAGACTGGGCAAGAGAAACTTTACCAGCATTACCCCTCTCTGCAAGGTGGCACAGCTTAGAAAAAGAGGAAGCTGGGGAGAAAGGAAGAGTGGTGAGTGACCACCTGGTTTCCCCAGTTGTGCGTGATACTGCTAAAGAAACCTATCTATCTCTCAGAGTATTAAAGCAAGAGCTCCATGACTGGGGGGAGGGAGGAGATTAGGAAAGAGGCAGATAATAATATCAGAGGACATTAAAGTGACAGTTCCTCCTGACTGTGTTCTAGACTTCTCCAAGAAGGCCACCTATGAGTGGCTGGCAAAACTTCATCAGAGGATCTCCCCAGCTGGCCTACAGGTACCCCCAATGCCCCAAGTGCCAAACCCATATCTCCCTCATCTCTGTGGTCAGCTCCTTGTGCATACTCTCTCAAGGGTTGCAGAATAAACTCAGTAGACAGGGAATACATGAAGAAAACAAAACAGTGTCTGTGGGAGAAGGGAGAACCCATAGCCTTGAGCTGTAGCACCACTTTGATGGTGTTGGGGGTTGCGAAGACATTACCCACAGCTGGTCTGATGCATTGTAAGGTTGAAAGAAGACATACAAGCTTAAGAATTCTGCCACAAGTGGGAGCAAGAAGTGTAGAGCTGGTGTAGCTACAAAAAAGGTCAGAGAAAGCCCCAGAATATAAGCAGGACCAACAAAAACTATCTTTCACCTGAAGGCAGCTAATAAAGATTAGAGGAGGTGATGGATACTTCAAATGTATAAAGAGAGATGCAAAACTCCAGGGACATGAATAATCAAGGAAAATGACATCACCAAAAAGATCATTATAAGCTCCCAGTAACTGAACTCAAAAATCCAGAGTGCAAGACAGAATATCCAATAACAGCAGAAAAACTTTAAAATGTGTCACACACCTAATTTAAATAGCAGAGGTAGAAGAAATAGAGAATGGAGCAGAAACAATATTTCAAGTAGTAATGGCAATTTTCCAAAACTTAAATCCACACCAAAACCTACACATGAATGTTTATAGCAGCTTTATTCATAATCATCAAAACCTGGAAACAACCAAGATGTCCTTTCATCAATGACTGGATAAGTAAACTGTGGTATATCCATGCAATGGAATATTATTTAGTAGTAAAAAGAAATGAGCAATCAGGCCATTAAATTAAGGAGATGAATCTTAAATGCATTATTGCTAAGTGAAAAAAGACAGTCTGAAGGCTGTCAGAAGCCTATGTAATAAATGATTCCTACCACAGTTCCCATGGGGTTAGGGAGTTGGCTGGAGAGCTGAAACACAGGGGCAACTGTAGGGAAGTAAAACAGTTGTGTATGATACTGCAGTGGTAAGTAGATGGCGTTATGTATTTGTCAAAATCTGTAGAACTTTCCAGCACTAAGAGTGAACTTAAATATATGCAGATTTTTAAAAATTGGAGACTCCCAGAATAGTATGCAGAATATAACAAAATAATCTAACTCTAATATAAATGTATGAAACAACCTCACCGAAGGGTGTGGTGGATAAGTTTTATCCCAATTAACTTTAAAAATGAGTGGAATTCATAAGATTAAAGTTCAAAAAAAAAAAAATAAGCTGTATGTAAGACTGTACCCTGGTTGATAATTTCCCATTAGAGTCTGGGTTAACAGTTCTGATACTGCTCTACATATATAATGGAATTAAACAACTAAGTAAATGGATGGTGGATGGTGGAAGGCAGATTTCTTGCCTTTAAAGGAGTTTAACATTCATGTGGTATGAATTAGAGTTGAATGTACCAATATGAACTGAGGTTTAGCTTAATATAGATACAGATAGTTACATATAGAAACATGTATAGTTTTGTGCATATGCATGGATTAATATGCACATGCATGTTTCCTGCTCTGTCAAATGAAAGGGCTTAGAAGCAACCGCACCCCAGGAGTAACAAGTGTCTTTAGCACACAAACCCATATAAATACCCAATAAAAAGAAACCAAGAATCCTTGGAGAAATGGTGGATTCTAGGACTGAGGCAGGAAACATGAGAGTCGGGAGCATTTTGTAGGGCCAGAAAGTATGGGAGAGTGCAAACTGAAAGCAAGCAAACAAACAACAATACCCACAAAGAGTGGGGGCATGTCAGAGAGAGGCAGGTACTAACTGTGAGAGCTTCCAGAGGCCAAAGCTGGAAAAAAAAAAATGGAATGAACACAAACATACTTCATTTCATCATGCTTTGTTTATTGTGGTTTTCAGATATTGCTTTTTTTCTTTTTCTTTTCTTTTCTTTCTTTCTTTCTTTCTTTCTTTTTTTAAACCAATTGAAAGTTTGTGGCAATCCTGTATCAAGCAAGGCTATCCTCGCCCTTTTTTTTTTTTTTTTCCAAATAACATTTGCTCACTTCATGTCTCTGTCACGTTTTGGTAATTCTTTCAATATTTCAAACTTTTTCATTATTATCACATTTGTGGTGGTGACCTGTGATCAGTGATTATGACTTGTTGAAAACTCAGATGATGGTTCGCATTTTTTGGCAATGAAGTATTTTTTTAATCAAGGTATATACATTTTTTTTAGACATAGGCTATTGTACATGTAAAAGACTACAGTATAGTGTAAACATTACTTTTATATGCATTGGGAAACTAAAAAGTTCATTTGACTCACTTTATTGCAATGTATGCTTCATTGCAGTGGTCTTGAGCCAAACCCACAATATCTCTGAGGAATGCCTTTAAATAAGTTTCAGATTATAATCCAAAGCATTAAATAAATATTCATGGGAATTGATATAAATAAATAAATAAATAAATAAATAAATAAATAAATAAATAAGAATAAATAGACAACTCCCCTTCCCAGAAGGATTCCAAATAATGAATATATATACCCCAAGCTCTAGAAGTGAAGCATAGCTCCCCATTCCCTAAGAACAGGCTGCAGATAATGATTTCCTTCTAAGGAGTACAATAAGCATGGGAAAAATATAACAGTGAGTTTATAGTGGAAAAATCTGGCAGACTCTAATTGAGCCAGGTGTTGAAGGTCAACATCAGCAGTGATAAGTCATGTTGACAGATCATACATAGCCTTGCCCTGATGTGATGAGAATAGCATTGTACCTCTGTGGTCTTCCTCACCCAAACTCATATTCCCCAGACTGATCATGACAAAAATATCAGACAAATCTTGACTGAGAGACATTCTAAAAAATTCCTAACTACTCCTCCTCAAAAACAAGGGAAGTCTGGGAAATTGTCACAGCCAAGAAGAACCTAAGGAGACTAATATAATATAGATAGGACTTTGGAACAGAAAAAGAACGTTAGGTGAAAACTAAGGAAAATCTGAATAAAATACAGACTTTAGCTAATAAAAATTTATCAATATTTGTTCATTAATTATGATAACAGTATGATACTGGTGTAAGATGTTAATAATTTGTTATGGATTTGCCATACTAACACTTGTTAAGTGGAATGCAGGCTGTTGGATGTTGAGCAGTTCAATAACAGATCACAAAGGAAATTGAAATAGAGAAGTTTATTACTCACAGGTCCTGGAGGAACTACACAGTATGTCTTGAGGGGCCACATGGGGAGGTCAAAGCAGAGTATAGACAGAGAGGCTGGATCTGGGGCACATGCCTTTATTGGGGTCTGTGGGTGGAGTGTTTTGGGGTTCTCAGGCTAAGGCCAGATTGGTCAGTTTGAACTAAAAGAACCAGTTATGGTAAGACCTGTGAGGATCTTATCTAAGGTCCATAAAGGGAAGGTGCTGGAAGAAAGGGGAGACTATTGATTACAAGAGCTGTTGGAGAAATCATACCAGAGACTTACACTGCTTGTGACTCTCTGGGCTGCTATGTAGGGCATGTGCTTGTATGAGGAGGCTAGCGTCAGTTTAAGATCATAGCAGGCTGTTTGGCCAAACAGAATGGATGCAGAGTATCAGTACCATGGAGTGGTTAGCTAAACTCTTGACTTAAGGCGAACTGGGGCTGGGATATTTAGAACTCTCTGTTGTCTCCACAATTTTTCTGTTAATCTATTTTTTTTTTAAGATTTTATTTATTTGACAGAGAGAGACACAGTGAGAGAGGGAACACAGCAGGAGGAGTGGGAGAGGGAGAAGGAGGCTCCTGGCCGAGCAGGGAGCCCGATGCGGGGCTCGATCCCAGGACCCTGGAATCATGACCTGAGCCGAAGGCAGACGCTTAACGACTGAGCCACCCAGGTGCCCCTGTTAATGTAAAACTGTTTTAAAAATTAGTTAAAAAATAGTTTCAAGAAGGAAATAAATTTGGCATCAGCAAAGTGTAAATCTTCAACTGTCTTAAGAAAAATTGAAATTTAGAGTTCTTTCAAGAGTGAGCAAATAATAGGCATAGTTTGGGGGAAGAAAAGGGCATCAGAAAGTTTAGTGTACATGGACCTTTTTAATATGTTTTAGTTGAAGATGTCCTCAGTAAAATTTAATTTAAAAATCTACAATAGACAAGATTTTGATATAAAGTAACAGTGATATGTAAAGAAACAAACTTGTAATTGAGACTGAGTTTTTTAATGAAAATGTAAAACAAAATACTGAAATATCAGATTTTCCAATGTGCTATGTAGCAGCTTCTCATGTATTCAAGAACTTGAATGAGTGAGAGAGAAAGGAAATGGATTTAAAAAAATAACAAAAGAATATATAATGTAAATGGCCAGAATACCTATAAGCATTCATTAGTCATAAAAGTATTAATGAATGAATTCCACTATTAAAATACAGATATTCTTAGAATATGCTAAAAATTCCCAAACCAAAATTCACTTGCTATACAAGAGCCATGCTTGAAATTAAAATACATAAAAAAGATTGAATGCAAAAGGATAGAATTATGTATTACCAGCAAATATTAATCAAAAGCAAGGAGTTGAAGAAATGTTATTATCAGACAAAATTGAATTCAAAGTGAATGATTTATATAGGGCAAAGGGAAATATTTCATAGTGGTAAAAAGAACAGTACACCAAGGTGATATGACAGTCATGAACTTTTATATGTACCAAGTTACAAAATACATAAAGCAAAGCTTCTGTGTGTATGCATATATCGTATGCATGTATGCATAGATATATAGATCTATCCTCAAAAAGATAATACACATTTCTTTTCTTTTTTTTTTTTTAAAGATTTTATTTATTTATTTGAGAGAGAGGATGAGAGGAGAGAGAGAGCACATGAGAGGGGGGAGGGTCAGAGGGAGAAGCAGACTCCCCGCTGAGCAGGGAGCCTGATGCGGGACTCGATCCAGGGACTCCAGGATCATGACCTGAGCCGAAGGCAGTCGCTTAACCAACTGAGCCACCCAGGCGTCCTACACATTTCTTTTCAAACATACATGGGATATTCAGAAACATTCATTATGCATTAGAGCATGTGGAAGACAATTCTGGTTGCTCATCTAACAAATCTAAATTTTCCTCACTGATTCTTTTTTCCTGGCTAAATAAAACAATAAGGACTTTAATTTCAAAAAAGAAAGTGTAAGAAACTTAAAGTGGACTTCTATGCAGAATGCTCTTCTATGTCATTTTAATGTGCTATGGAGAACAGGAATGTAAGCCAAAAGTTTAAAGATAGATAGGAAGGTGTTTCTTTAGGTTGGAAGGTAGTATAGACTTTTACACTAGTGGAATGACCAACTAGAGAAGTAGAAACTGGTGATCCAGGCTAAAAGAGATAATTGCTGAAGTGAAGTCTTTTACAAAGCAAGATAGAAAGGGCTCCAGAGTATAAGAGGAAGGCTTTTGATAGAAATGGACTTCCATTTTTCACAGTGACTACTTTATAGGTTGCAGGTTGTATAAGACAAATTTCTGTCACAGGATTGTAATTGAAACACCAGTTAAAGTAGCTACTTGACAAAATTGTAATGTTGGCAAATCAGAAGTTGCTGAATTAGGAAGAAACATTAATTTTTTTTGTACTTTCCTTGAATCAAGGAATTTATGAAAAGACTATTTTCAGCTATTATTTGGCTTATTTACTTGATAAATATTACCAAAGTATGTATTTTTATCATATGACTGTGGGCAAGAGAGAATCTTCCAGCAAGGATTGTGAAACATTTTATTAGAACCGAATATAAAACATCTAGTTGTAGATTAATTGAAAAATAGAGAACTAGGGGCGCCTGGGTAGCTTAGTACTTAAGTATCTGCCTTCAGCTCAGGTCATGATCCCAGGGTCCTGGGATTGAGCCCCATGTTGGGCTCTCTGCTCTGCAGGAAGCCTGCTTCTCCCTCTCCCGCTCCCCCTGCTTGTGTTCCCTCTCTAGTTGTCTCTCTCTCTCTGTCAAATAAATAAATAAAATCTTAAAAAAAGAAAAGAAAAATAGAGAACTAATAAAGAGCTAGGGATTTCAAAAAGTGTTATGCTGAAAAAAAAAGTAGATAGATCAGGCAGTGCTAAGGAGGGGAGAAACATCGATTACAATTTAAACCTTGTAGATTATGGAAATATCCTTGGAGTTCTTTTTTCTAACAGTACTTTATCCGCCTGGACAATGACATTGAATGAGATCACAATTCTTTCAACACCACAGCTGTTTTTCCTTTTCTCTTTCAAATGAATGTGGGGAAGAGATGCCTATGTGGACATGAAAGAGAATGAACAAAATGTCCAGAGAGATGAATTTGATATGCTATCTTTGGCAGTTTTCTTGGAAGGTGTTACTCTTTTTGCTCTTTTTATATCTCCTCTTCGTTCATTTTTTCCCCTCCTATGTTAGAGACTAGCTATAAAGCCTAGACATATATAAAATGCTAGATCTGGATGTTCTTCAAAATGTTAACTGCTAAGTTCAGCAACTTGAGCTGTTGTCACTGAATTACTTCTTTGGGGAGAAAAGAAGATGGGAAAAGAAAGCAACAAGAAAACTCAAGTTGATTGACAGACTGCCCTGGGAGACAAATTTGCCTTCTGAAGCCACCAGGAGCAAAACTATAATCATTAATTTTAATTAAACAATAGCTGAATTGCCTCCAGCACTGGTACCTTGCCTAGTTTGGAATTGTGAAAAATTCACACAAAGGTGGCATGCTTTCCAAAATTAGCTCAACAACAGTATACATGGTTCAAATGAATGAAACATTACTTTGCTAGAGCTTCCTTCTGTCTTTCCCACATTGTCTTATTTTTCTCTGATGTAGAAATTCTCATTTTTCACAAAATTCTGTGAATCTTTTTTTCTTTGAAGTTGAATAAGGTGTAGACATTTGACTATCTGCAATCTATAGATAGCTCTTCCCCTGAAGTCTTTTAGAGATGGACAACAAAGATAAAAGTGCCACATAAAAGTGGACATGTTTTAATTCTAGAAATGAAATTTGAATTGAATGTAAATTGAGGTGTAGAACAAATAACTATGGGAATGTTAACATTGCCACTGTTGCAGAGATTCTAAATACACATGCAGAACTTACTGAAGATGAATATATTAACTCAGAAGAAGAAAGTGATTGTGACAAACAGGATGGAGATGTCTTAGAGCAAGGTGACACTAGCAAAATCCTCACATTAAAGGAGCTCTCTGAGATCTTTCACAGCACTGAAAGTGCAAAGGATAAAATGTTGGAAGCCGATCCAAACTTAGAAGGAATCATGCAAATTCACCTAGGCATGGAAAAGATGCTCATTCCACATGGTAAATTGTAAGTTGAAAAGAAAAGGCAAACACTCTTCATACTACTCTTTTATTTTATTTTATTTTTTTAAAGATTTTATTTATTTATTTATTTGAGAGAGAGAATGAGAGAGAGAGAGAGAGCATGAGATGGGGGAGAGTCAGAGAGAGAGGCAGACTCCCTGCCGAGCAGGGAGCCCGATGCGGGACTCGATCCCAGGATTCCGGGATCATGACCTGAGCTGAAGGCAGTCGCTTAACCAACTGAGCCACCCAGGCGCCCCTCTTCATACTACTCTTGATAATTTTTTCTTACAAAGACATAAAACATTTTAAATCTCAATGTTGTAAGTTATAGTGTGCAAAATAAATATTATTTATATATATTTTCCTGTCCCTATACATTTATAACTGATAATAAGAGTTTTTAAGGTTTTGAAAACAAGTTTTATAGGTCACAGCGCAATCACAATTTTTCCCGTTAATTATTTAAGATCGCTTTGCATGGTTTTACCGTGCATGTTCATTTTTATGGTCTCATACTACTGTGCAAAGCGAGGACTGCCTATACAGTGAAATAAAGCCTCCCATTTTAGGGTCTTTGTGTAGTAAAGACTATTTTATTAAGCGTTTTTGAAGTGTACAGGTGTCAGAAAATGCCATTTGACTTTCCTTCCCTTGAAGGAAATCATTTAGGATATGATGAGATGGGGGTGATTCCAAAGCAATACCCTTAAAGTCCAGAGATAAAAGTATGACACACAAGGACCAGATTCTTCAAATCACTTTTTGGCTTGACGATGCTTCTCAGAACCCAGCCACAAACATCAAGTTCACTTTGTTGATTAAACCTAATTGGAATAAATAAGTTGAAGCTGGAGGACTTATTTTAGTGATGCATAGGTAAGGAGACCTTTTAATTCATCATCCAAACCAGAACACGACTGAGTGAAAGGAATGCTAAAAATAATTATAACTATGCAATTCTTGAAATATTTCTTGATCAGGGAATTGGTTTTACTGTGTTGGTGAAACCAAATTTTTTTTTTCAAATCTCATTTTTAAGTTATTTCTAAAACATCAAAATAACATATTTTATTGGCCAAAACTGCAAAAAAAGTAACATATTTTTGTATACTAAAGCATGATTAAAAAAAAAAAACCCTCAGATTGAGTACATAAACATTAAAAATTAACATAAGCAAAATAACTTTACTTGGTGCATATTCACACTTTTTTCAGTTTTTAAAGTATCCCTATCTCTAATATAATGCCACCTTTTTTGATAAAGAATATAATTCTACAGCGTATGGAATATAGTCAATAATATTGTAATTTGTGTGGTGACAGAGAGTAGCTAAACTTATCATGGTGATCATTTTGTGATGTATATAAATGTTGAATCTTGTATGCCTGAAAATAATATAATATTGTATGTCAAGTATACTTCATTTTTTTAAAGATTTATTTATTTATTTGAGGGAGAGGGATAGGGAGAGGGAGAAGGAGACTCCCCTCTGAGCAGGGAAGCCCAAAATGGAGTTCCAGGGCTTGGGCCTCTATCCCAGGATCCTGAGATCATGACCTGAGCCGAAGGCGCTTAACTGACTAAAGCACCCAGGCGTCCCCTGTCAAGTATACTTCAATAAAAAAGAATATAATCTGTAATAACTCTTAGAGTTTTTTTTCATAAAATCAACAATCTTGAAAGTTAAATTTTTAGACTAATACATTTAAAATTGTTAATAGTCGGGTGGCTCAGTCAGTTAAGCATCTGCCTTCGGCTCAGGTCATGATCCCAGGGTCCTGGGATCAAGGCCCATATCTGGCTCGCTGCTTAGCAGGGAGCCTGCTTCTCCCTCTCCCTCTGCCCCTGCTTGTGCTCTCTCTCTCTCTCTCAAATAAATAAATAAAATCTTTTAAAAAAATAAAAAATAAGTAAAATTGTTAACAGTCAATTCACTCCTCTATGTAGATTATAATATTTTAATTTAAAAAATACACTATAGTTAAAGTTCCTGTAAATTCAGAGAAGATGTTGATAAATGGAGATTATTATAAATATTACCTTTTTAATTTAAATGTGTAAATATTCCATCTGAAATAAGTTCACGTGTACTTTTTTTCCTTTATTTAGAGGAATTTCTTTGGCAAATAAGAAATAAGTTTTTAAATAAATTCTTTTATGATTTTTTAAAAAATATTTTATTTATTTATTTGCCAGAGAGAGAGAGAGAGAGAGCACAAGCAGGGGGAGCAGCAGAGGGAGAAGGAGAAGCAGGCTCCCCGCTGAGCAGGGAACCCAATGTGGGACTCGATCCCAGAACCCCAGATCATGACCTGAGCTGGAGGCAGAAGCTTAACCACTGAGCCACCCAGGCGCCCCTCTTTTATAATTCTTAACTGTCTGTTGTTGAATTAAATTGCTATCAAATCATAGGGCTTTCCCATTTCATTCAGTTTTTTATATAGTTAATCAAATTATCCAGTTAAAAAGTGTGAGGAAGAGAGAAAGAGAGAAGGAGACAAAGAGATGGAATTTTGACAACTATAGGGCCCATTTATATTGGTAGGATATTGTAGCTTTGGGGAAAAATTATGAATTATATCATAACTACCAAAACTAATTCCAAGAGCATCTCTACTACAATGCTTTTTAATTTACAAGGAGCACGGCTTTAACAATGTATTCCATCAAAATTTGGGTTCTTATTTCAGCAAAATATAATAATAAAAATAATTTTAAAACTTTAATGTTGGACTTTTGGACCAGATTTACAGTAGCATTCATAATAATGTCACATGTTTTTTCTTCAACTGAATGCAATTCCAATCTTTATTTATTTATTTTAAGATTTTATTTATTTATTTGACAGTGAGACACAGCGAGAGAGGGAACACAAGCAGGGGGAGTGGGAGAGGGAGAAGCAGGCTTCCCGTGGAGCAGGGAGCCCGATGCGGGGCTGGATCCCAGGACCCTGGGATCCTGACCTGAGCCGAAGGCAGACACTTAAGGACTGAGCCACCCAGGTGCCCCCCAATCCTTATGTTTGGATATAAAAATATCAAAACACTATAGAAATGAACTGATTTTCTATTTAAAACATCTATGATTTTGATAAAAATCCGCTATTCTTCAACTCTGTAGAATTCTAATGCTGATGGAACCAGCCTGTTAATAGTTACAGTGTTACTTTTTGTCTATGTACAAGACAATGTCAAACAGAAAATAAAAAATTAATATAGAAGTTATTTGATCTAAATGAAAAGTTATGCTTTATAGAGTGATAAGTAAACACACCTTTTGAAACTACATATGTTAAATTGTTATTTTTTCATCCCAGACTGCTTAAATAAAATAGTCACTATCTTTTGAAATAACAGATAGATTATCTTTTAACATATTTGTGCCTTCTGGTTTTTATATCCCTCTATCACTACAGCTCTAAGAGGAGAGAGTAAGTGTCAGTAAACATTTTGTGCATGTTACATATTCACAATGATATTTCATGAGAAATGAAAATTTGGTTTTTAATTCTTTATTAGCTTGTACTTTTGTTTTCTTAGAGTTCATAGCTGCCCAGACTCATTAGAATTCACTGAATTTCATTGCAAAATAAAAATGTGGGACTAAAAAGTAGTCTTAGGTAGTTTTCGATTTACAGCAGCTAATAAATGAAAAGTATAACAGGGGGGTTTGAAATATTCTTTAAGAACTGCACAACAGTGCAGCTTGGCCTCTATTTGCTGCATACATTTCATGCATTACTAATTTACTACCTTTCATTCTGAACACTGGTAGCCCCAGCAGCTTCAGGCATTATCGATTTCAGTACTTTTCCCACCATCACTGGAGACTAGATGGTGTTAGTGGTCTCTAGCTGCTCAGACCCTAACTCACTTCATTTTATCAGCAGCTTATGTTCTGTCCTGAAGGGAGGTACTAATTATCTTGTGCCTGGAATGGGTCAGGGAAAAAGAGTTGGTTTATCACTTGTTTCTTTCAGATATAGCAATATATTATATTTGAAGCAGTTTAGCAAAATAATATGTAATTAAAATTGTGATGGGCTTATAAAAGAAAAGAACAGGGTGTTAGGAGCAAGACTAGCAGGGGGATAATTCAGAATGAAGATCAGAGTGCTGGAGTCAAGCATGCTTTAAAAAAAAGAACATAGGGGTGCCTGGGTGGCTCAGTCGGTTAAGTGTCTGCCTTCGGCTCAGGTCATGATCCCAGGGTCCTGGGATCGAGCCCCGCATCGGGCTCCCTGCTCGGCGGGAAGCCTGCTTCTCCCTCTCCCACTCCCCCTGCTTGTGTTCCCTCTCTCGCTGTGTCTCTCTCTGTCAAATAAATAAATAAAAATCTTAAAAAAAAAAAAATAGCACCATAAATTAAAAAAAAAAAAAGAACATAATATATTCCCAATTTTGAATTGAAATAAAAAAAATTGAGAATGACAGAGAAGGATATTTTTTTTTAAAGATTTATTTATTTATTTGAGAGAGAGAATGAGATAGAGAGAGAGCATGAGAGGGGGGAGGGTCAGAGGGAGAAGCAGACTCCCTGCCGAACGGGGAGCCCGATGCGGGACTCGATCCCGGGACTCCAGGATCATGACCTGAGCCGAAGGCAGTCGCTTAACCAACTGAGCCACCCAGGCGCCCGAGAAGGATATTTTTTTATGAAAAACATTACACAATGAAGATCTGCTGTGACTATACTTCAGAGAGCATAATTTCAAAATGAATTTTTTAAATTGTAGGAATTACAATAAAATACTCTGAAATATTGAAAAACTTGAAATTACCTCTCAGGCCTTAAAAATCAAGTTGACAAAAACATGCAGATGTACAATAATAGGAGAATAGTAATGAAGGCTTAAATGGGCATAAGCTATGAACAAGCCATTAAATGTTTTAATAGTTTTTAATGACGGTTTGGTGTTCATGATATTAAGTAAAAAAAAGCGGGATACAAAACTATACATATAGTAGCAACTTAACTATGCAAATATATGTGAATCTATATAAAATGAAAATATTTTAAAGGAAACAGTATTAAATTACTGTGGGAATTTTTTTGGTTAGAGTTTGGGTGATTTTTTTTTCTTCTCTTTTTTATACTTACTATGATATAATAAATGACATTCATGATCAGAGTAAATACTAGGTTATCTTTTTTTAATAGGAAGGATCACAACAGTTAGCTCTTTCAATAAAGCGTAGATATCAAGAGAAAGATACCAAAGTTCTGTTTACGTGTATGGTAGATCGATTGTAAAAATGAACCCAGTTTTCACACCTCTCTTTATCAGCATGCTTTACAGTCTGTGTTTGAAGCTTTTCTCATTAAGAAATGGTGTCTCCTCACCTTAAATCTAGTCTGGCCTTTGACTAATTTCAATAAGTAGAAGCGGGACTCAAAAAGTCTTGAATGCTTCTGCCATTTTTTTTGTTTTGTTTTGTTTGTTTTGACTTTGGCTTTACCCTGAGAACAGGTTTGGGCTGGCCCATTGGGTGGATGTGACAGGCACATGGAGAAGAGTAGCCAACAATCAGCCAAATATGTAGATTTGAGAGCACCCAGTCAAGATCAGCAGAACCTCCAACCCAACCATAGCTCACTGCAGACTTATTAGTCAAGACCAGAAGGACCACAGAACCTATCCATAGCTTTGTGAGCGATAATAAATTTTTATTGTTTTAAGACATTGAGTTTGGGAGTAGTTTATTATAAAATTGATTGTGGCAACAGATCGCTGAGATAGAAATTAATACTTGACAGAGGGTGCTATCCTAACAGAAACTTGAACTATGTGGCATTAATGTTGAGACTGGTTGCAGGGAGGGGCTGGAAAATGGTAAGCAAACTGTTAACAAGGACGGGGGGCATGGTAAGGAATTGTAATTGGAGTCTGGAAAAATGATGATCCATGTAATGTCATCACAAAATAATTGACAAAACTGTTGCCTGCAGTAACTTGGAAGATGGAAAATGTATCTAATGAACTTCAGGATTTGCCTAAGGAGATCTCCAGGCAGAATGTTGAGATTGTCAGCTGGATTTTCTTAATTGTGTATGGTACAGCGAGAAAGTGATGAACTAAGAAAAACCTGGCCAGCTCCTGAGTCGAATTTAGAGGGAATATGAGAGAGATAGACGGATGGGCTGCAAATAGAACAGTTTCTCATCTCTGGTCCCTCCAGTCAGGAAAAGATTGTCAAAGTAAAATATAGCCTACGGGCCTAGATCAAATCATCAATGTCGCTTAAAACACTTTGTTAAGGCCTCTGAAGGGATTAAGGAAGTGCTTAGCTGGTCCCCTCAGGTAGACAAAAGGGCTGGTAGGAACAAAGAGCGTCTCCCACAATTACCTGATATGCCCCAATGAGTGTGATTAAAGAGAATGTGTTGAGTGGAATAGATGCAAATCTCACATTATTTGAAAGCCCACAAAAGTGTTTTCAGGAGTTGTACGGGCAAAAGTGGCTTCATCATTCTGGCTTCAGAGGTACTGAGATTGTTCAAAATGCAAAAAAACTTAAGAGTCCCCATCCTCCTAAGAAGAGAAAGCCTACTAAAAAAGATATTTGGAAGATGTAAGTTCCACTGACCTATTCAGAATGGGTAAGGTTCGAGAGATGGAAAAGGAAGGAAGCCCCAGGAACTGGGAAGGATGCACTAGGAATCCTGTCCTAGCGGCAGAATGGAGGCCAAATCTGGGAACATCTCTTCTCCCAGTGTCAGGGCACCTGGCAACATTTACCCAGTTATATTTCAGAATTTTTAAGATCCAGGGAGTTCTGTATGCCTCCTATCCTTGCCTCTTGAATGACAACGCTGTTTAATGCAGTTTTCCTGTCCTTGTCACTATTGTAATTTTCCTGTTCTCCCTGTTTTTTGCTGAATGGAAATGGTTAAGTACAAATAACTTGTGTTTTTGGTTCATAAGTCTCTAATCAAAGTGTGCCACATCTGAAGACCCTTATCTAGACTTGATGTAGATCATAAGATGCTTGACTTTAAGGACAATATGATAATGGGAAGAAATTTGGGGGCACCTTGGGAGGGAAGGGGTGGCTCATATAATTTACATGTGGGAAGCGTATGGAATTGAGGACAGAGAGTGAAATAGAAAGTAGACTGGTAGTAAACATGGCCCCAATTCTTCACTCCTCACTGAAACAGCACCCTTTCAATATGACTTTGAGATCCTCTCATCGAGAGGTGGAGTTGATCTCACAATTGCTTTGTAACTTTGTTTTACAAATAAAATACAGCAAAAATGATTGTGAGTCAGTTCTTAGCCTAGACTTAAAGGGGCCTTGCACACTTCTACTTTCTTTTTCTTAGACCTCTGTCTCACCGTATGAATATCCTGTGCTGATTTGCTGGAAGGATGTGACAAATATATAGAGAGCTAGACCAGCCAATACTTGGCAGCCACCGAACATTTGATCAGCCAACATCAGAAGAATGACCTACCCAAATCCAGCTAATAGTAGGTCTGTGAGTGAACCTAGCAGAAGTCAGAACGGTCCAGCTGATCCACAGATCTGTGAGTAGTAATACATAGTCACTGTTTTCAGGTTCTGAGTTGTGGGGTGGTTTGATACACAACGTTACATAACAACAGATAACTGACACCGTCTGCTCTAGTCATTCCTAGTGAATACCCTTTAATCAAGGACTGCAAATTTCAATTACTGATCATTAACGGAGTGACTGGAAATTAGATAAATGACTTTAAAAAGAAAAGAAAGAAATACTGTCCTCTGAGTAGAAAAAGACAATTAATGCTGTTGTATAGATGCAGGTGACGCTGAATTTCCTTTCTGTTCTGAATTCTGTCAAGTCGCTTGGAAGTGAGGAGACTGTAAGAGAGGCAGACACCTCTGGGAATCACTTTGGTAGCCAAGCAAGGCGGACATGAGGTAGCAGACAGCTGCCACTGTGATGGAAGCTACAGGGACTTAACCAGACCCGGAAAAATCTGTTTACAAGATCAGGGACCGTTGACAGTTGAGAGGTGTGTTTTCACTCTTTGTCTCATAATGGAAAAAAAAATAGAAGAATTAAAAGTTATAATATTTAAGGCAACTTTTCCCAAAGAGGAATATTTATAGGTTTTATATGAAAACAGGGTTCTATGGTCAGGAAAGTTTGGAAAACAGTGGGTCAAACAAAGTGAAACACATTTTTTTTTTAACTATAGGACTTCCCAGACTCTTTACTCTACCATTTGTATTGTGAATCCCCCAAAGGTACATATAGCATGCAATATTCTCCAGGTTTATTTGACCATAGGACTCCTTTGTTCACAGGGTATTTTGTAGGGTTATATTTTCAGCAAGTACACTTTGGGGAATGCTGAGTTCGTGGTTTGTAGAGTGTGTAGTTTTTACTTCCTTTTTTTAAAGTTTTAAAATCTATTCTATGAGGCTGACCTTTTTACCAGTGTTTTAATGTTCATACTTAGTTGATTAAAACAACAACAACAACAACAACAACAACTCCAACAGCATAACCTAGTGAAAAATCATGGCATTACATTCATAATTTTATTTTTGGTTCTAGGGTTCTATAATATGGTGTCACATCTTTTAACACTTATTTTTAATTACAGGTCAAAATAATGATAATAACTTTTATAAACATTCACATGTTGAAAAACTTACCATATGTAAGGTACTACGTGAATTGTTTTACATGCATCATCACAGTTACTTGTCAGAAAAACTCTGTGAGTTCAGTATAGTTATACTATTAAATAAAGTGATGAATTTGAAGCTTAGGGAAGTATGGCCATGCCACAACGAAACTTATTTATTTTTTTAAAGATTTTATTTATTTATTTGACAGAGAGAGAGAGAGACAGCGAGAGAGGGAACACAAGCGGGGGGGAGTGGGAGAGGGAGAAGCAGGCTTCCCGCGGAGCAGGGAGCCCGATGCGGGGCTCGATCCCAGGACCCTGGGATCATGACCTCAGCTGAAGGCAGACGCTTAATGACTAAGCCATCCAGGCGCCCCCCCCCTTTTTTTTCAAGTTAAACTTTTTTTTTTTTTTTAAAGATTTTATTCATTTATTTGAGAGAGAATGAGATAGAGAGAGCATGAAAGGGGGGAGGGTCAGCCGGGGAAGCAGACTCCTGCCGAGCAGGGAGCCCGATGCGGGACTCGATCCCGGGACTCCAGGATCATGACCTGAGCTGAAGGCAGTCGCTTAATGACTGAGCCACCCAGGTGCCCCAGTTTTGTCTCTTTTAAATAAGTTGCTTTTGGGGTGCCCAGTTTCATCTCTTTTAAATAAGTTGCTTTCGGGGCATCCCAGTTTTGTCTCTTTTAAATAAGTTGCTTTTGGGGCACCCCAGTTTCATCTCTTGTAAATAAGTTGCTTTCGGGGCATCCCAGTTTTGTCTCTTTTAAATAAGTTGCTTTTGGGGTGCCTGGGTGGCTCAGTGGTTAAGAGTCTGCCTTCGGCTCAGGTCATGATCTCAGGGTCCTGAGATTGAGCCCCGCATTGGGCTCCCTGCTCCGCGGGAAGCCTGCTTCTCCCTCTCCCGCTCCCCCGCTTGTGTTCCCTCTCTCGCTGTGTCTCTCTGTCAAATAAATAAAATCTTTTAAAAAAAAAGAGACATAAAACTAAGATTTTATAGAATTCTCCCTTATACCAACATCTGTTCCCTTGATGCCTGGACACCATTAACTGCTGCGTTTTAGAGGAACACAGCTTTACCACACTCTCTACTGAGAAGGCCACACTTGCTGCTAGAGGACCATCAAAGAACACATGCATCGAGAATAAGTAGGTAAGTGTGTTAGTGAAGCTGATGGAAAAAGCATATCTGAAGACCATTTGAAACTCAGCAGAGTTTAGCCTTCACTGAGCATGGACATTGAGGTTAAGGAGCTACTGTTAAACGTGGAAAGGTATCAAAGGCTTTCACTCTACTGGAATGGGTTATTTTCCCAAAGTCAAAGTTTGTAATTTCTTCCTTTGTGATTTTTTTTTTAAATTAGAAATTGGAGTTTTGATATGAATTCTGAAAATATACCTAAGTTAGCTATGTTGTGATGAGTAAATGATCAGTAAATTATTATTGTGAGTATACTTTGGACACAGAAGCAAACATTTGCAAAGAAAAAAGAGAGGTTGTATATAAAATATTTTGGCAGATGTGAGCATTAGTTGAAGTGTCCTATAATACATAACCAGTAATTTTTTTTTAAGTTTTGTAAACATAATTGTGCCATGCAGTAAACCACACATATTTAGTTTACCACGTGATAAACTTTGGTATGTGTTTGTAGCCACAAAACTATCATCCTACTAAGGATAATGAGTATATGTCATCTCAAAAATTTGCTTATGTTCTTTTGCAATTCCTCTCTGCTACCTCTCCCCACTTCTGAAGTACTGGAACAAACACTGATCAGCTGCCACTTTAGATTAGCTTGCATATTATAGAATTTTATTTAAATAGAATCATACACCATCATTATGTACCCTTTCTTTGTCTATCTTCTTTCACTCAGCATAATTATTTTGAAATTCATCCACACTGTTATATGTATTAATAGTCCATTACTTTTTTATTGCTGAGTAGTATTCCACTGCAAACTCATCGTAGGTTTTCCATTCACCTGTCAATGGATATTAATGGGTTGTTTGCAGTCCTTGGCTGTTACAAACAGAGTTGTGATGAAGATTCATGTACAAGTCTTTTATGGACATATGCTTTCTTTCATCTTGGCTAACCTTAGAAGTGCAGTGTGAGGATGATTTGGTAGATACACATTTAATTTTTTAAGAAACTGTACACTATTTTCAAAGTGGTTTTATCCATTCCTGTGAGCAATGTATGAGAGCTCTTCTTCTTCTACATCCTTGCCAGTGCCTGGTATGATCTAGCTTTTTTTTTTTTAAATTAATTAATTATTTATTTATTTGAGAGAGCAGAGTTAGCTAGAACACAAGTGGAGGGGGAGAGGCAGGGGGAGAGGGAGGAGCAGGTTCTCCCCTGAGCAGGGAGCCCGATGGAGAGCTCGATCCCAGAACCCTGGGATCATGACCTGAGCCAAAGGCAGATGCTTAACCGACTGAGCCACCCAGGCGCTTTTTTTTTTTTTTTTTTTTAAGGTTTATGGTATGCTATAGCTTTTTAATTTTGAGAGTCTAGTAAATCTCTAATATAATTTCATTGTGGTTTTAATTTGCATTTTGACTAATGATGTTGGGCATCTTTTCACATGCTTATTTCCATCCATGTATCTTTTCTGGTGAAATGTCTGTTCAAATATTTGCCCATTGTTTTCTTGGGTTATTTGTTTTCTTACTAAGTTTTGAGAGTTCTTTATATATTCAGAATATCTAGTTTACTTGATCATTTTTCTTATAATGAAATGAGGATTTTGTTTAATTTTAAATTTTGATTTGTGTACCTGGTCTTTCTAGACAGATAGTTAAGGCAGAAAGCTGGCTTCCTTCATTTTTCCTTTCTATCTGGGCATCCACGCATGTCCCCAGTATGGGACATTCGTACCTCTAATCCTTTAGGGTGTTTTTTTTTTTTTTTTCCTATAGCCTCAAGGAGTTTCCTTACATGCCAAACAGTACTCAGCTGAATAATCAAGGGGCGTCTTCGACAGAACTCTGGAATTCTCTTTGTGCAAGTACCTCTTCTCTGGCACTCTGGCCAGCAAATTTTAGCTACTGCTATGTCCTTAGACTCCCAGTTCCATCTCTTTAACTTGGAGAATCTGTTGAGCTCCAGCCACTTGCATTCTCTTTTCTGAGATGTGGCCTAAAAAGGCTCTCAAGGAGATCAGTGGGGCAAATGTAGAGTCACCTCATTTATGCTCTGTCAATCAGGGATCATTGCCATTTATTGTGTGATGCCCAGTGTCCTGAAAATTGTTTTCACATATTTTGTAATTTTTGTTTATGCTAGGTGGGAGGGTAAATCTGGCCCCTATTACTCCATTTGGCTTGACACAGATGTCTCATTAACACTTTCATTTTTATTTATGACAAGGATATTTATTTTTAAGCCTACTGATTTCTCCATTTTTATGTATTATTTTCCTTTATTTGGGGTAGACTTTGTGTTTGCCTTTGTTTTATTTTCCCTGAGATTTTTTTTTTTCATTCATCATGTGGTCTCAGCTGTTTTTGGAAAATATATTTGAATATTCTGTAACTGATGCTGTGCTAAAAGCTGGAGTTACAGACATGGGAATGACCTCTCTGCTTCTCTTATGGTTTAGATTAGAAAGAAAGGCAAAAAATAATTAAAAATTACAAAGGGTTAAGTACTTGCTTTGATTCCTTTATGATTCTTATGATTGGTTTTTGCTTAATGTATTTGAGGGCAGGGACTGCTTTATTCAGTGTTAAAATTCTAGTACCAAGCACAGCATCTGGAACCCTTAGGTGCTCAAGCCAAATATATAATTACAAACCAAGGGGATAAGTGCTTGTATTAATTCCTTTTTGATTCCTAACAGTGGGTGTTTATTCTGTGTTTGAGTGCAGAGACCTTAATTTAGTGTTGAATCAATGAATGAGATAGATATTCATTGGGTGTCTAGTGGAGAGAAGGACACCAGTCTGGGAAGTTAGAAAAAAACATGGAGGGACTATCTTTTGAAATGAGACCTGAGAGATGAGTAGAACTTCTCTAGAGGGAAAACGGTAGAAAGGGCTTTTCAACAAAGGCTTAGAAGATAGAGAGTGATTCACTGAGGAACATCAAGCAGTTCAGAGTGAACAGAGTAGAGGTATTGTGTATATATGTACGTGTGTGTGTGTGCATGTGATTGAATGCCTGAAGGGACTTTGCAGCATGGAAGAATGGGGGACAGAAGGAGTAGGGAATAAAATTGGAAAGAGAATAGGTGCTACATTATTAAGGGCCTTAACATCATGATGCATTTGGGCTGTATTACATAAGTAAGAGAGAATCAACTTGAATCCTAAATTAGGATGTACTGTTTATATATAATAGGCGATAGACTAGTGCGTGTGTTGATCAAAAGCAGGAGACATGAGGCAAGAAGACAAAGTAGGAGGCTATTACATAGAAAATGCATGTATCAATAGAATTTATAACCAAAATCTACCCAGGATAATATATTGAATAGTCCAGATTAGCATTAAGCAGAGCATTAATTATAATGTTGGAGGAAACTTTAATAGGGCAGGCAATAGAAACTCACTCAGAAAGGAAAGAGTGTAATTTATAGGATCTGAGCAGCAGAAGGGTTTGATCTTGTAAATATGTTTTTCTTTCCATTTAAGATCTTTCAAAGTATGTATTTTGAAACTGTTGCTATACCTGGCTACTACAGAAATATTAGAGATTATCTGGTAGAGCGCTTTCATTTTACCTCTTCCCCATACTTACAGATGACAAACCTCAATAGTACCATCTTACCCCTGCACTTTGTTTCATATATTCATATGAACATGTATGCATACATGTACACATATGTGTATGTATACACACATATTCAGCTGATATTCTCTGTTTGCTTCATCTCCTGCAATATAATATATGGCTATTTTATTTATTTTTATATTATAAATTATCAGAGAAGAGCATCTTCTTAAAACCTGTAGAATTATTTGGTGGATAATGGCATATTTCTGAAGATAATGTTTGATTCTTTACTGTTTTGATTATCTAAAGATTCTCATAAATGTTTTCAGTTCACAGCTACTTATAACTGTCATGTTGAGATACACACATTTTATGTATGTAATAACTAATACTATTCATTTTTCATATTGAGATACATGCATTTTATGTATGTAATAACTATTATTATTCAAACATGCAGTTGGTCATTTGAAATTGTAGTGCATCTTTTTTAGACTGTCACTCAAATAATGCAATTTATAGTAATTTGAAATTTAAAGAACAACTTCATCCAAAATTATTCCTCTAAAGAGTTATGGTAATAATTTTAATTTATGCTACACTTTAATATTATAGTTGTTTCCTTAATGTTTGTAAGATTTTCAGGCATTAATAACCATAACTTTCCATAAATAATTATGATGAGTGAAATAATCCCAAGACCCTCCAAAACCTAGCGTTATTTATACATAGTCAAACAATTTATAATACAATTTTATTCTTGTGTTTTGAAAAGTCTTGAACTTTTGCAGCTGGTTTACTTCATCAGTTTTTTTTTTTAAATCATAAAATGAAGCTTTTGTTTAATTTTTAACATTGTTTCATATTCATGGTCTTCCTACCCAGAAAGAAAAAGCAAGTCCTAGAGATCTGATTTGTTTCATTTGTCTTTCCTATTCACCAAAGTATTCCTCATTTCCTCACCATCTGGGTTTGGGGCATGTTGATAATCTGTTAAGAGTTGCTTCAGAGATTTAAGATTACAGTAGAAATGCTTAAGAAGTCCAGCGTCAGACCTAGCCTTTAGCTTTTGTCGTAGAATGGTCAAGCCAAACAGTATTACTGAGAATTAAAATTTTGTTTAAAATACAAGATGAAAACCTAAAAGTAATGCTATTTTGTCCAAAGTAGTCATCTTTAGATAGCCTTAAAATTTCTCTTAGACTTATTCCTTAAATAAAAATGTATTTATCTTTTACATATATCAGACACTTTGATAGCTTCTAGGAATTAAAAAATAGACAAATTATTACTAGGAATTCAAGAAAAAAAATATCAGATATTTCACTCCCAAAAGAGACATTTTCTTTTAGAACATTGTAAATATAAAAAATATACATTCTATATGTAAATAAGTAAAAATTGATAATTCCAAGTTAAAACAAAAATATTAAGAAATAGATCTTTAAATACATAACACAGGGGCGCCTGTGTGGCTCAGTCGTTAAGTGTCTGCCTTCGGCTCAGGTCATGATCCCAGGGTCCTGGGATCGAGCCCCACATCGGGCTCCCTGCTCGGCGGGAAGCCTGCTTCTCCCTCTCCCACTTACCCTGCTTGTGTTCTCTCTCTTGCTGTGCGTCTCTCTCTGTCAAATAAATAGATAAAATCTTTAAAAATAAATAAATAAATAAATAAATAAATAAATAAATAAATAAATAAAATAAATAAATAAATTTCCTCAGCTTTAAAAAAGAAAATACATACATACATAACACAATTGCTTTCCAATGTTCCTAAGTTCACATAATCTTTTTCTTTGTTCATACGTTTCATGTTTTTTTTCAGCAGAAAACACAGAAGAGTAGCTTATCATGGCCACTTTCCCTACCTTACTAAGCTACTGCCTCTGTGCTTGCTGTTTTTGCCTTGATGTTTTTCTTACTTGTTACACTTGGTCTCTTTTTTCTCCAGTTCACTGTGGTGGTGGTGGTGGTGTGTGTGTGTGCACGTGTGTTTATGAGGCAGTGATGGGGGTATTAATAATAGTTCTCAGGTTATTTTCGCTTCCTGTTCAATCCTCAGTATTGCTTGTTGGATATAGGACTAGAGTTAGTATGTAAGCAGCACTATACCATAACTCTCTAATAGTTTCTAAGGTTTATGGCATGAGCTTGAATGGTTGTGTGGTTGTTAACGTTGAATTATGGGTTCTTTTCCCTCTACTGCTTCTGTTCTTATTCACTTTATAATAATTGAAGAAGAGAAATTATTTGTTTCAGCTTTACTTTTCCATCCTTACCTAAAAATCTGGGCTTGCTTAAGAAATAGTGGTTACATTTTTTTTTTAACAATTTAAAGCTTAAGTAACGAATGTAACGAAACATGGATTTTTAAAAACAGACTTATTCTTTTGATTTCTCTACATAATGAGTACTCTAAGAAAGCATGTGTTCCAGAGAAGGGCAAAAGAGAAAAAAAGCTAAATTTCTTTTCACCATATTGTGACGTTAAAGTACAAACATCACATATTTAATCAGTCAATCAATCAAGCAGAATCAGGCTGTCAACATTGAATTAGATTATATAATAAGCTATATATAACACATGGCACTTTTCAAAATGAATTTTCCTTTCATGTAAATTTTTATACAAACGGTGTATAATCCAATTAATTAAAAAGTCATCAGAAGGGAGATTCTTTACGAAGTCAATGAAATAGATGAGACTGAATTCCAGGGGCTGTTCCTTGTTTTCATGGACCTTCATCTCTCGAGGGTTTTCTCTGCTTTTGAAAGCTGATGTACCTTGGCTTAGAATTCCCTGTTGTTGTTTTGGGTACCAGTTCACTCAATGCCACCATCAAGAATAAATTAACTCAGCCAGAGATCTTTTCAAAAAGATGATAATAACAGGGAAGAGAAGTGCAAATGAATGTTTGCAGGATTTATATTTCAAACGCCTATGAGATACTCATATTTTAAAGGGTTCTGAAAAGGCATTTTAGCATAGGTCTGTTCATGAAGGAGTTTCTGGTTATCTTTTATATTTAAAATAATTTCTGGGTATTATGTCATTAAAATTAGTTTTAGTGGTTTGAATGAGAGGATATTTCAGTTATGCTTCTTGCCTTCCCCCCCCCCTCTAAATTATTAGAAGTGAATCTCCAGAATTCAATACTTTGAAGAGGATATAAATTCTTTCTTTTCATTAACACTTACATAATTAGATATGCACTTACTCCCCTTTTCTTTCCCCCAAGGAAAACATTTCATCCTCCTAGGCATTGGATTGGATTTATCCTTTCAATTATATAATTATTGAGCAAATATTAATGAGTATTATTTGCACATCATTGTGTTGGACATTTTAGAGGGAATTTGCAATCTAGGTGAGCAAACAAGATTACATTTATAAAGAGATGTTGTTACATTGTAAGTGTCAATTTCAGAGATGGAAGCTATCGCTATGGTATAGAACAGTCTAAGGAATGAAGTGTATTTGGAATGGCCAAAAGGAAGCGATCATTTTATGTAGGCAGAGGGGGAAAAAATGGGGTGGTGTTGGGAAAACAGTCAGAGGTACTGATATAAAAAAGCCAGACATATTGAGGGGCTGGATGAGATTTGTTTTAGCTTAAAAAAAGAGCCTATTAAGTAAATGGCAAGAAATACTATGTTATGTGTGGTCGATTATGTTAATTTCAAGCAGCAGAGTTTCAGCTTGAGGCAAGAAGAGGTAGATGATAATTAAAGAGGTAGTGAAATGAAATTATGAAAGGCTGAAATACTTTTCAGATAATTTGGATGGAATTTAGAGAATTGATTTAAGAAGGCCAGGTGGGATTGTAGTTTAAGTATGTCATCCTCACAGAAGAAAGGCTTTCATTGGGGTGGTGGTGGAGATAATTGAAAAGTTAGAATCTAATGGACCACAGATAAATCATGCTCTCATTAGGGTAATTCTAAACATGGACATATAAACAGTGGTAAAAAACAGGAAGGAAGAGCTGACTATTCCTTAACATTTGAAAAACAAATATCCTTGATAGCAACGAGTCTTAGGAATTACAAGTATTTAGAAATTGCCTAATTATTATTATTAGATATTTGCTATTATTATTATTATGGAATAGTTACTTTGCTAAATCCTTTATATTCATTATCTAAATTAAAAACTGAGAGTGGTTTTATGGTGTTTTAATATCAATCAACCATGGATATTTTCTCTCAATTTTATTTTATTTTTATTTTTTAAAGATGTATTGAGAGAGAGAGAGCAAGATATAGCATGAGCAGGGGGATGGGCGGAGGGGGAGAGAGACTCTGTTGAGTACAGAGCCCAACACTGGGCTGAACGCAGGGCTCGATCTCAGGACCCTGAGATCTTGACCTGAGCTGAAACCAAGAGTCGGACATTTAACTGCCTGAACCACCCAGGTGCCCCTTTATCTCAGTTTAAAAAAGATACTACCTACTGTTCATTTTTTGTTTAAGAGGTTAGTAAATTGCCTCAGCAACACATATTACATAATTCATTCATCTTTGATTTAAAATATTGTTTCTAACATATACCAGTTAATGTTCTATACCAAGGTTAGTTTATGAACTTTTCTTTCTTTTTCTTTCTTCTTTCTTTCTTTATGAACTTTTCATCTTTTTAGTTTTGTTCTTATTAATTTGTATTAATCTTTTAATTTGTATTAATTTGTATTAATCTTTCTGTTGTTTGTATATTCACTTACTATCTTAAATTTATTAAAATTTATTATGATTTCTAAATAATAATATAAAATGTTATTTAAAATATTTCATAATCATAAATAGAAAATCTATTGACTTATTGAGGTATTATACTGTCTCTAGTCAGCTCACAAAACTTTCTTAGTAATTATAATTTCTAGTTGATTTTCTTGAGTTTTCAAAGTGGCAAGTCTTTTACAAATAATGATAAAGTTATCTCTTTCTTTGCAAAATGTAAACTTTATTCATTTTTGTCTCACTAGCCTGGCTGCAACTTCTAAAAGTATATTGAATAATAAAAGTATTAGTAGGCATCCTTTTTTTAGGAGTATATTTATGTTAGGAGTTAAGCATACTGTTAGTTATTGATTTAAGATCTGTATAGTAAATAGTCTGTATATATTTAATAACAAATTCTGAGATTTTGGAATTTTTTTTATTTAAAAAAGACATTTACTTTTATTATAGGACTTTTTGACAATAAACAAGATGATTATGTTTTTCTTTTCTTACCTGCTGAGATAGTTAATAATAGTAAGTATACTGCATTTCAGACAACCTTGAAATAAAGTCAGCTTAGTCATGGTGTTTATTGATTTAATGTATTAGTTGGACAGACTGTTAAGGACTGAGAGTTCCTGTCTTTGAGTTCTCTTGTTATACGATGGTGTCAAAAGTCACACTAGTGAAGTAAATCTCAAAGCTTACATTCTTATAAGTTTTGAAACTCTTGAAATACAGTTTTTTTAAGATTCTGAAAGAAGTCATTCATAAAAAATTTTATTTCTAGCAATATTTTTGGAGCAAACTCGTTGGTCAAAATGTTCTTATTGTCTTTCAGATCTTTGTCTTTTTATTGAGTTACTTTTTTGGTTATTTATATTTTCCAAAAAAATCCATTTCATGTTATTTTTTCAGTATATTAGTGTGGTATTCTCTTCTTTCTGTCAGACAGAAAGTTTAGTTTAATTTCTCTGTGTGTTTATATTGCCTTTCCTTATTAGATTTTACAAAAGGTACTCTATTTTATTGTTCTCTTCTATAATTGTGTTTTTAATTGTCTTCTAATTCATTAACTCTACTTTGAGTTCATGCTATTCTTGGAATTATTTTGTTGTTCTTATTCTAAATTCTTGAGTTGAAAGTTTAGTTCAATTTGTAATTTCTTTCTAGTCTAATAACTACAATGTTGATGGATATAACTATTAATTTAAATATGGTTTGTTTGCATTCCATAAATTTTAATATACAGTAGAGTTCTTATTAGAGTCTGTAGTTGCAACTTTGATTTCCTCTTTAAGATTTACGTGGTACCTTTGAATTATCAAGTGATTTGGTTTTTAAATTGTGTAATTTTTTTATTTAATTCAATACTATTTAGTTGTGAGCAAAGGATATAGTTTATGTAATTAGAAGTTTTCTTTTTGAAAAAAAAATCATGTGGATATTCGCTAACAAGCAAATAGATGGGAAAAGTAACCAATGGTTCCCAAACTTTATTGAATATCAGAATTATGGGGGAGCTTATTAAAACACAATTTGCTGGCTCCACTCTTAGGGCGGCCTCAGACAGTGGGCAGCTGGGACAAGCAGGCACACACGGTGGTGGGCAGGAGGAAGTTAGCTTCGCACAAATCAGGCAATGGTGGGAAGGCCTCACCATTGACTGTGTCTCAGGCAAAATGTTGGGAAGGGGTCTGGCAGGGAGAGAGCAGTTCCTGCTGTTGTAGGATAGGATGAAGATATAGGCCTCTTCACCATAAGTACGGGAATAGCCAAAAATGCCCCAATGCACCTTAAGGTTTGCTTTATCAGAAGAAACAAAGTATTACAAGATAATTTACTTACACGTATATGGCGCCTTGAGCACAAACTTAACCATTTTCCATGAAAGACCAAAGGAAAGGGCAGTAGCTAAGATAGAGAAGCTGTTTTCTAAATCCTTTTTAGTAAATCATTCCTTCCAACATAATAATAAAGAAAAGCTATATCAATGAAAAGAAGGTAAATGTTGTTATCAAAGGATGTTCCTGCCATGTGTTTTATGTACGTGGATGAAATTCTCTCCAGCATACTACCATTTGTGTTGACATTATCCCTTCAAAATCTTTTACTTCCGAAAATGTACATCTGGTATGAAAAACTGAGCCAATGACTTGTGCATATATAAATCACTTCATTCTTCCTTTCGGAGGCAATTTCAGTCTGAAGACCTCCCTTGGAAAAAATAAATAAAAAGTAAATGAAAATAAAATAAAAAGGGAAAGTAGAAAAGTTAGAAAACATAGCCCAAATGACAGTAAATGTTAATGGTCTGATCACACACACAGAAATTGTCCTTCAAACTGAAGTGTGTATTAAATAGTAATGGATAGATATACTTCTCTGTGAGATCTGATTTGTCTAGCAAATCCTTACTGACATATACTCCCATTTACTACTATATAGCCTTTTGAAAATGCCATTCCAGCAGAGCATAAAAAAGGTTATTTAGATTAAGTATAGTTACAAGATAAGCAGTATACTGAGTTCATTGGACTTCATGCACACTCATTTAATTTCCACCGCTCCATTACTCTGAATCAAACTGTCCCTGAAAGAACAAGAGAAAGGAAAAGGGCATTAAAAAACACAAATCACAAAATAGAGAACATTCTTCTTAAAAACGAAATGGTCTCCATGTGTTACCATTTAATACCATGGAAATACTTTCCTGACTTTTATAGCATGCAAAGAAATTGCACCAATCTATTAAAGAATGCAATAAAAAAAGACTTTGAGGTGGGTTAACATTTTCCAGGTCTTTATCATTCTAGATGGGCTTGGAACTTCAAAACACTGTAAAATATTATAAATGGTATCCATTTGCATCTGTGTGCAGCTTATGGCATAATGAATGCATGACCACTTAACCGTTTATTGAATACAGGAAGAAATACGATAAGACCTTCGGTGATATCTTTTAAAACAAGGCCCAAAGCCAGGCTTTAAAGAAAGACAGAGTGCCAAAACAGTTTATCTTCTCCCTTTTCCCTTACCTTTAGGGCCATTAAGTGGCTTTTTGGACTTTGTTTGAAATTCAAGTAATTAATACGACTGGAGAAAATAACTTTTAGAGGGCTAAGGTATTGTGATAAAATATAAACAAGAAAAGCCTAAAGTTTAGAGGACAAAATGACAATGGTAATACCAAAGTTATACGGGGTGATTTAAGTCATTGTTAAGACCTTTCACATGTTCAGTTTGCATTTGACAATGGCTGAACTTTATTAGCCTTTAATGGCCTTCATTAAATTATATTTGGTATCTAAGAAGCTATGCATTGAATGGGGATCATGAGGATGTCCTCCTTTACTAATATATATACCTCAATGAAGGAGGTATGACCCTGAGCATCTCGTTTTAGGGAACAGTGTCCTATCTTATTTCACACTGTGACCAAACAGCAATTTTTACAGATACTCACTCAGTGGGCTCCTTCCCAGTAACATTTAAACAGTCTCTTAAAAAAAAAATTCCCTTATGGATGCTTCATCTTCCCACAGTTACTGCTCTAGCTGTTCTTGTTCCTTGTCTTGTCTCGTCCTCCTCACAAATAGGAAAACATTCTCTGCATCTTTTCACCTCCAGCCCCGTCCGCAGCAGATTCATCTAACTTCTTCACTGACCTTCCCCTGCTCAGCTCACACCAAGGTCACTAGTAACTGACATTTAAATCATATTTAAACTTTCAGTCACTGTCTTCCTTTTGTCAGTTACTACTAGATCACCATATTTGGTAAAGAAAAAAAAAAACCTTTCTTTTTAAATTATTTTTGCACATTGCTCATAAATGTGTAGGCTTGTCTGGGTTCTTTCCTAAGTCCGATTCCTTTCTGAACTGGGGACTTATTTTTAGGCAACTTATTCCCTCTCCAGCTTCTTAATGACCCCACAATATGTACCTGTAGCCAGACCATAAACTCACGAGAACAAAGACCCTTGGCTGTATCTACACAGCGCCAGACAGGTCCGGGCACACAGGAGGCTGTCGGTAAACATCCATTCCCTGGCTGGCTAACACAGCTTCCTTCTGTTCACTAAGCCCATACAGCAAACTGACTAGAGAACATTTTTTTTTTTAAGATTTTATTTATTTATTTGAGAGAGAGCGAGCTGGGGAAGAGGGACAAGCAGACTTGGCACTGAGCACAGAGCCTGACTCAGGGCGGATCTCAGGACCCTGAGATCACCACCTGAGCCGAAATTAAGAGTCGGAGTGAGGCTCAGACAACTGAGCCACCCAGGTGCCCCATCTAGAGAACATTTTTTTTTTTAAGATTTTATTTATTTATTCATGAGAGATAGAGAGGCAGAGGCAGAGGGAGAAGCAGGCTCCCCGCGGAGCAGGGAGCCTGATGCGGGACTGGATCCCAGGACCCTGGGATCATGACCTGAGCCGAAGGCAGGTGCTTAACCGACTGAGCCACCCAGGCATCCCGAGAACATTTTTAATTGGAGGTGTCTCTGTTAAGCTGGAACTCAGAATTTCCTAAAAAAATGTGTCATCTCCACAAACTACTCCCACCCCACCTTCCCCTTTCAGGGGTTGGGAGGCAGACCCTGCTTCTTCAGTGTGCTTCCTAATTCACATCATGGTGTCAGCAGCCACCTCATTGTCCAAGTGAGTACCCTGGGAGTCCCTCCTAACTCTTTTCTTTCCCTCATTTATTTCCCAGTGAGTCACAATATCCTATCTTTCTAATGCAGCCTTATCTCCGTCCTCACCATCACCATCATGTATCAAGGCACGATTATTATTTTAGATTTAGACTCCTTCCATAGCCTGCCAACTGCGTGTCCAATCTCCAGTTCTAATCCAAGGTTTTATGCTGCTGGGTAAATTTTTTTTTCCGAAATCTAAGCTAACTCTACTAGTGAAATCCCTTCAATTTCTTTTTACTGCCCTTCGAAGGGAAAAAAAATGCTTAACTTGTAAGGATGACTTAAAAGGCCCCAACTTATACCTTTCTCACCTTCACTCTTACCAGTCCCCATTGCAATAAGAAACCCCAGTCACAGTAAACTTTGCTTACTTCTTCAGATCTCATATCTAATTTGAAAAGTACATGTACTATTTCCATCTATTGGATTGTTCTTTATTATTGTTTATATTTCAGTCAAATTTCACTTGGCCCAGGAAGTCAACCCTGATCCACAGCCCCCACTGCCCACCTCCTCTATGCCACTGAACTCCTGTTCTTCAGTTCTGTAGCATAATGTGCCTTTCTTTTAAGTCAGTATTGCTATAAGAGCACTGTAATAAAAACAGGCATTGCAGTTTCTTCTTGATTATCTTTCTTATATCTAGCTTATGGTAATAAGCTCAATGAGTACAGAAATCATGTGTGTCTTGCTTACTATGCCTGATACAGAAATAATGTATTGCATATGCTCAATAAGGATTTAGAGTATTGGAAAATATTGAATGCCTTTACAGTACTGGGAATCCATGAGGTCATCATGGTGGACCCTATGGGAAATTTCAGCATGATTTTGATTCCTTTTTATAAAGCTTAGTCTTTAAAAAGAGGAATCCTCTTTTTAATCCTAAAAGGAGAAATTCTTGTGCCTCATCTGTTTATAGAGGCATGGGGATTGCTATCTGTGTTAACATTAATCTTCTCAATAGTTTTCTTGTCAAAAATGATTTATAAATTACCCCTGGTCCTGCCCTGCCTAGGGGGCCTGCAATTGTTCCAAGGTTCTGTATAGTTACTGGCAATTTATCATTTAAACATTCATAAATTTGCCCAAATTATTTAGTTTTCATTTGCATTTCTGACTACAACACTTCTTTCTTATGATAATAAATCCTTTTGTTTATCTTAATAGTCCCTTATTCTAATTCTAAGGAGCTCTGTCTTCTATTTGTATTTTGGTGTTTGATGAAGGAAAACATAATTCCCTTCAACAGTAATACACAAATGTATACAGCATCTAACATGGTCCCTCTTCGCTTTTCAGAACTGAAGAATTCAGTTATTTGTTTTGTCTTCATATCAAAGTCCACAGTCATCCCACTCTTGCAATTGTTTAAGTCGTCTTAATCTCTGTATTTGACTAACTATCAGTTCCATTCTAATTGATTTTTCACACATTATCCATATCTGGATTTTGTCATCATGTTAAATCCTTAACGTGGCCAACTAGTGGTCTACTCTGATGGTCTAGTTGCTTATGGTATAGGGCAATAACTTGACTATTTCATTGTTGGGTCTTTCTTTTTTCTTCCTAGAGTATTTGAAGTTTAACAGAGATTTCTCACAGAGGATTATGATGAATCCAAATAAATAACTCTTTATTCTTAAGCACTTTGTCATGTAGATGGAGAAAATTGTATTTTCTGAATGGGATTTTCCTTCGAAGATTCCAGTCAACGTAACAGGAAATCTCTTCTTGCCTACATATGAGCATAGCTTTCCTCAGATTTTGTGTTAGTAAAAGACAAAGTCTGTGGCATAGCAAGGAAGCATCTGAGCTTTTAAAAACTGGTAATATCCTTCTAAATAGTTGCTGGTTTGTTGTAAAATACTGAGGATTCGGGCAAAATCTCCCATGTATAAGCATTAAAAAAAGACATAATTAAAATAAATAAATAAGACATAATTTTAAGACCAAGTCATATTTAATGTAAGAAATACTATAACTCAGAAATGAGCCACCTAGATATCCCCCCAAGTCCTTGGCTCATTTGAGTAGATAGAACTAGTATGGTATTCCTAAAATTGCCTTGCGTACCCTTTTCTCCAAAGGCGAAAGCCCAACTTAGCCACCTGTATCTCCAGGGATTTTTGGTGGGGGCTTAAATTTCACCTGGACTTCCTTAGCCCCAACAACCTTTTCCTACCAAACTGATCTCCAGAGTGTATATCACCAATGCATACACTATTCCATTTTCACAGTAGATCACCCTGCTGCATGCTACCCAATCACACCTGAGAAGAAATTGCCTCTAGGGCAGCAGTTTTTACTAAACATTTAGAACAATGGGGAATGGTTACTGTTCAATAAAGAATACAAAGCATTATTGAGCAAGCTTGGGAGTCATTTATTAGGAAGTAATACATCTACAGTACAGATAAGCATGTCTGTTTTTATAACCATGAAAATATTAAATGAGTTTATAATGTTAAAATCTCCTGCATTTTTCCCCCTCAGATTATAATATCTGAACTTTCCTAGATCTTAAGATTCAAAAGTAAGAAGTTACTTGTCATTATAGTGGATGTGAGGTCAACAATAATGTTGTCTAAACAGCATTTAGCAATATGTGAAGTATTTGGGGGATATTACTTAATATGGGGACGATTTTGGAATAGAAAGCACTGTTATTGTTAAGGATAGCTACATACACATATGTGGAATGTGTCTTTGTTCAGTCGTTGATATGGAACACGATGTTCAAGATCACATTTCATGCTTTCTGGATAGTCATTTCCAAAATAGTGACTAAATATGAAAATTTTCATACTGTAACACATTTAAGAAGAAATTAAAAACTTCTTATAAACCTGTAGGTTCTCTTTTAACTATTCATGAATAGAGTGTAAAAATAATTCTAGGAACCTTTAGGAATCCCAAGCTAATCTGACCTTTGTGTTTGTCTTACTGGCCAGCTATGTAATGTATAGAGCTAGAGAGTCATCAAACAAATTATAGATAGCTGAATGACAAAGAAAAATCTCAATATATAGAGAGTAGGATGTCTTTGCAGCGTCTCAACATCAGTGTTATTAAACAAAATGTTTACAACTATCAATATGCTCATTGTTTAGAAAAATAAAAACACATGCAGTGCATTGTTATCTAAAACATTTTAATTTTTAAAGATTAGTGCTTTTAGTATTCAAAAATTTTAGTCATTCCTTTGCTGTTTCTACAGCTTTAGTTTCTATTTTTCCTTAATCACACATACACAGACGTAGTCTCAGTCTCCTCTGAATCTTATGAGTCATGAGAAGTTTAACTTCATTTTTAAATTAGGATTTTTTCTTAAACTTAGTGGAAAGAAACAGCAACATCATTTGTTTGTAGTTGCTACATATTATTCTTCATTTAATTTGGAGACTCTGACATTTGCCAATAGTGGAAGTAGTGATTAGTAGAGAATCTTCGAACAGTCATATTACCCTTTCTAAAATATAAAACTAGAGAGGTGAACTTCCTCTGAATCAGTCCCTTGGGTTTTACTTGAAGACTTAAAACATATAGAAAATAACAAAGGTAATATGGCATACACCTATTTACCCATCACCCTGCCATTTTGTTTCAATTTTTTATACAATAATTATTAAAAGTAAAGCTGGATTTTCAATCCTTTCCTCGTCTCTGTTAGCCTTTCACTCTCCAGAGGTTACTATATTTTTCATTAATCTGACCATTACGACTTCATGAACTATATGTATTGCCTGTGTTTCATAAAATATTATGTAAATGTCATCATATAATTTTAGCATTATGCTTTGTTTTCGCTCAATATAATATTTCTGAGATTTGCCAATATGTTTTACAGCTGTAAATTAATCCATCATATGGATATGTTTAGATGTTTTGAATTCTCCTCACTTCCTTGTTTCATTGATTTTCATTTTAGATTTTCTCTTATACCACAGAGTTCATATAATATGTTCTATGATGGAGATATTTAGCTTTGGTGTAGGTTTTGGATAAATGTCATTTTCAACATTTAGCCCTTAGATATTCAACTAAAATATTTATATGGTTTGTCTGTTGATACATGTGTGTATTGGCTTAAATTAATATCTTTACACATAAATATGTATATTGAAATAGATTCTAAAGGGAGCTATCAATCCTACTCTCTGAGAATTTAAAAATAGGCAATTGTGATATGTTATTCACCCATTTGTTCATTCATTTTTTTTCCCTTTGGTTTCTCTATTGAATTCAATAACATTCATATCCCATGATGATCATCAATAAAATAGAACGTTGCATCTGGAGATATAATACAAATTGCACAAAGTTCTCCATTCCTCTTTCTGCAATTACCTAAAGATCATTTTGAATTTAGTATGTTTAATAAGTGCTTTTTCAAAAGAAATGTGCTTTTCTTTAATTAAGTCTTGAAAACCCTGGTGATAACCACTCAGTGTAAAACAGTATTTAACTTCTTATGTCAGTTAAGTGTCATTTTCTGATGAGAATTTTTTTAATGGCATCATTCTATCGAGAAGTGTCTATAATGACTGTTCCACTTTCCCCACGTCCCTATCTATAGGGACAAGGTAACAGAGAGAAGGAAGCAACAACGTACTTGTTTCTATGACCCCAAAATTAGTCTGTAGAAAAATTATATTCCAAATACTCTCGATAGAATTGAACCTTGGCTTTTTATAAATTCCAAATACTGCTGCAGGTTATTTAAAAACACTTCACTTTTGACTTATCACCAACCGAACTCAGGAATTGGTTGAAGGATGACTTTTTATTTTCTGTATTCAAACAAAAATGTCAAGTATTTAGACATGTGCCCAATGAGAAATGTGCAAAATCTTTTCTGAGGAGTATAAAAATAACAAATAATAATGGCAGGAATAAAAAAAAAAACTTGACATATATTAAGTAGTATTTCTATGGCAGGCCCTATAGTCATCTCCTGTATTCATTGCAACCCCTCTGCTGCGGTAGATGATATTACTGTCTGCCTATCACCATTGTACAGAAGAGGAAACTGCTTCTTTGTACAAGTTTATACAGCTACTGAATGAGAGATCTAAGATGTAGATCTTTGTGACCCCAAAGCCAATTACCTATCCACTTTCTTCTACTGCTTCTCTTTAAATTGATAATATCCAGGAAACATACCTGCTAACTTATTAAAATGTTTTGAATCTAGTGGGCACCATAGAGATAGATTCAGTCTCCTAGTTTTATAAATGAGGATGCTAAGTTACAGAGAAAGTCAGTGATTTGAACAAAGTCCTACACAAAGTGAACAAAGGGCCTAGACTCCAGTGCATAACATATTGTGCAAAACATATTTATTTTCATGTAATATTTTCTGTAATTCCATGTCTCTTTTACAGATCTTCCTCGACTTACGATGGGATTATGTTCCAATAAACCCATAGAAGTTGAAAATGCATTTAATACAATTAACCTACTGAACATCATAGCTTAGCCTAGCCTACACTAAACATGTTAAGACCACTTACATTAGCCTACAATTGGGCAAAATAATCTAACACAAAGTCTATTTTCTAAAAAAAAGTGTTGAATATCCCATGTAATTTATTGAATAATATACAGAAAGTGGAAAACAGAAAGGTTGTTTGGGGCCGGGAAGCTTATAAGTGTACCCGTTGTTTACCCTCGTGATCACATGGCTGACTGGAACCTGCCATTCGCTGACCTGGCCTCGTCATGAGAGAGAATCGTAAAACACAAGCCAGCCCAGGAAAAGATCCAAATTCAAAATTCAAAGTACAGTTTCTCCTGAATGCGTGTCACTTGTGTATCATCATAAAGTCAAAAAAATCACAGGTTGAACCATTGTAAGTTGGGGACCATCTGTATTTAATGGAATCTCATCAGAAAGTTGACTTAGCTGCTCATTTTATCTGTACACCATTCTTCTTTCCATTCTTCGGGCCACAGTACTCCTTTTGGTTTGAAGCTTGTCTCTTCATTCGCTGTCAGTAGGGCTCTGGTTTATGTAGTTATCATCACAGTTTTCCAGCTCCTGCCAACATACAGGGTGGGTATGTGACACATACCTAGCAGCCAAAACTCCACTATTCTGGTCAGAGTAATTAGCCCAGAAATGGACACAAACCCCAACACAAGTAGATCCCAAGGGTTTGTATAAAGGCCCTGAGAACTGTAGTTTCTCCAACTGAGTTCATGTCAGTTTAAAGCTGTTTTCAGCCATTTTCTTCAATTCTTCAGTAAGAAACAATAAGATCAACACACAGATAACACAGATAACAGTGCCAAAAATGAGGAGAAACCAAGCAGATAAAAGAAACTCATATGCACATGTGTGTGTGCATGTGCACACGTGTGCATGCACACACAAACACAGACACACACAGATGCGATAATGTCTAAAATAACTGCATCCTGGGTTTCCCATTTACTGGGGCTAATGAAATGCATTTTTGTTTAAACTAATTAGCATATTGACTTATGACTAAAATATTTGGATATGGGCTTTAAGTTGATAAAGACATAGGTTACACATTTTGTTTATTTCTCTAACATTTCCTGTTCCTTTTCCTTTAAAGGCACTGTAGGAGGAAAGGGTAATGACAATGTTAAGTTTATTGTGTAGTATTGCTTTCAAATCTCCCTCACCTCTTTCATCCAGGGAGGTTTTCAAAGGTTAGTTTTCTTTAATGTATTTTATTTTATATTAAAATCAAGTGCCATGTGTGATTATAGAATTGAATTATTATCATGTTGTAATCTTAGGAAACAATAGTTAAGTATATTAGTGAAATTTATTCAAGTAATACAAGATATAATTTTGTTTATTTTTTAAGCTGTCATATATTTTTAGGAATATGTATTTGCCAAACACAAGTATAATTTACTCAAAAGAGAAGAGACAATTTCTGAAGGGATATTAAAGATTCATGGAACTTTTATGTAGGCTTAATGCTTAATACCATTTCAACATGGTCTTCAAAATTAAACAAATGATAGAATCCCTTTATAAAATGGATCATTATATAAATGCAAATAGGTCAAAATTTATGTCAAGAAATATACATGTGTACCAGAAAAGTTTAGTATAATAAATATGTAAGGTTCAGATGACTTTCATATTCTAATATTACTAAAGGATGATGGTATTTTCTAATGTTGCTTTCTATTATTACTGGTCCATATATCAATACTTGGGATCAAAGAGCATTAAATTAAAACTGTTAATAGTAGGTAATATGATAATTTATATTTATGGAGAATTTACTATCTGTGTTAAGCATTCTGCCATGTTTTATCTTATTTATTGTTCAAAATCCCTATCATATGATATGGTTTGTTTCTCTGCTTTACAGTTAAAAGATGAGTTTATAAAAGATACCTAACTTGACAGTGGTGGAGTTTGGCTTGAGTTGTGGTCTAATGACCATGCTCTTAACTTCTAAACAGTATTGTAGCCCAAACATTATCTTTGCCTTTAACTATTATGATAGATCCCGATTTTAATCACAACTTTTTGTCAAATTTGCAATACAAAGAAGCAGCTGTTTTCTATCCAAGCACTTTATCTAATTAAAAATATTTATTCTCTAATATTTGTATAGGTGCAAATGTATGCACCTGTGTAATGGTGAATACATATCCCTAATATACATGCTTAACATTTAAAAATGCATATCAAAGGGTTCATCTTTTGGGGGCGCCTGGGTGGCTCAGTTGGTTAAGCGACTGCCTTCGGCTCAGGTCATGATCCTGGAGTCCCGGGATCGAGTCCCACGTCGGGCTCCCTGCTCAGCAGGGAGTCTGCCTCTCTCTCTGACCCTCCCCCCTCTCACGCTCTATCTCATTCTCTCTCTCAAATAAATAAATAAAATCTTTTTTAAAAAAAAGGGTTCATCTTTTGTATAAGAAATAAGAATTGTGACACTGGCCATTATAAGGTATTAAAAAATTCATAGCAACTTTTGAAAAAGGAGGAATGTTATTAACCTTGGTGTCTTGACCAAATTACAATTCGGGTAATTACATTTGTCTTCCCTAATCTCCTTTTCAACTTTCAATTGGGTAGTGTATTCTTAATGGATTTCATTACCAGGCTTCCCTTAGGATTTAAAATAGGACTTATCTTCCAAGACTGGGTTCACTCCAAATTTATGTTCTCCAACTTCAATTGAGCTGTCACTGAAACTCTTCAGTTGTGTGTGCATATGTCTTCAATTCATTCCTCTTTTTTTTTTTTTTTTTGCTCTTTCATTTGGCTCTTCCAAACCATTTCCATTCTCTTCAAGACCCAAACACACATTTCAGCTCAGCAATTATTTTTGAATGCCAAGTATGCAACTACTTTCCTATGTGCTGAAATACTGAGATCAATTAGGTTTTCTTCTACTTGCCATGAGCTTCCACAGAAGAAAGCATTGTTCTTTTTACCCTTTTGGAGATGGATTTACTGGCTACTTCACTGAAAAAGATCAGTCACCTAGGGTGTATTTCTATAGCCTGTCTCTTCCTTGTAAGAATATCTTCCTGTGACCATATCCTTGACTCTTCAAAACTCCACCATATCAGGGGCGCCTGGGTGGCTCAGTCGTTGAGCGTCTGCCTTCGGCTCAGGTCATGATCCCAGGGTCCTGGGATCCAGCCCCGCGTCGGGCTCCCTGCTCCGCGGGAAGCCTGCTTCTCCCTCTCCCACTCCCCCTGCTTGTGTTCCCTCTCTCTCTGTGTCTCTGTCAAATAAATAAAATCTTTAAAAAAAAAAAAAAACTCCACCATATGAGTCTGCCATTTCTTTTTTCCTCATTTCTGGCTGTTTTGAAGAAAGGTGTGTTGCCTTCTTTCCTAAATGGCTGCCTTCACCTACGCTCTTGATCCCTCCTTTCCTTATTGTCCTCTGTCACTCTTAAATCAGTCATTTTCACTAACTATATTCCATAAACATGTAAAACATTTTTTTCTTATTAAGGGAAAAAAAGCCCATTTCACATTGATTTCTCCAGCCCTCAGGCAATTACCACTTTTTCCCCCATTCTTTTATCACTATGTCCTTACTTCCCATTTTTTCATCAATTCCACACAATATGATTTCCTCTCCTGCCATTCTGTTAAAACTGTTCTCCGAAGAAACCAGCAAGTTTCATATTGCAAAATCAATACCTTTTTCTTAGCACGCAAAATTTGTATTTCTCTGTTGGCTTTAAAAACGTTGTTGACTGCCCCTTATTTATAAAATCCATGTACTTTTCACTTCCCATACATTTTTCTCATCTGATTTTCTCCTCCTGCCTTTGCGAATTCTTTAACTCTCTTGCTTGTTCTCTTCATTTTTCGAATTTTAGTGTAAGGTCTAACCCAATGTTTTGCTGTTGGCCTTCTTTTCTTTCTGTAATCTCTTTATTACTGATCAGTTTAAGTAACTAGTGAAGTTGAGGGAGAAAGAAAAAAAAGGTAACAGTATAGCATTTGTGTACTCACTATGTACCAGCCACTGGACTAAATATGTTACATAAATAATTTCATGTATTCACTAAAACAAAACCAGGGATATTGTTTATCAGCATTTTACAGGTAAAAAACCAAGGCCAAATATGATCTAAACATATTTTTAAAAGCACTTCTTACATACTTGGCTTTGTGTTTTTTGTTTTTTGTTGTTTTTTTTTTACTTAATTGAATTTATTCAGTAATCTCATACTTAGTATTACTATCTCTAGTGGTCAGTCACAGTATTTCAGATAAAAGATGATGAGTAAGCTATCCACTGTTTCATAGTCAAATTTTATAGTAGGTCCATGATCAAATTCAAATATATCCTTTATAACATTTTGCTTCAAAATGATTACTCTGCCATATACCTTCACTTATATAATGTCTCTGGAATAGCTGTCCCACTTTTCTGGATAAGCATTCATCACATTTACATGGGCAACCTACTGTCATTATACATTCCACACGTGTAAATGGCTTCATTCTAATCTTTTCTAAAAATGCATTTTTCTATCTGATAGCACTGACTTTCCATTTCTTTCAAGGAGGGCTGGCTTTTTATATCAACATTTACGTTTCCATTTTCAGTTCTTTCCCTATAACTTCATTTAGGAACTCACGTGACCGCATATCACTGACGCACAGGCCCAGAAAAGGAGTTGGCGAAGAATGAGCTAAGAATTATGGAATGTTTAACTTAATGGTTTAAAGATACACATCTGCATAATATATTGTGTCAAGTAGATGGGTGTGTCAAACTGATGTCCAATGATACTTACTAGTATCTTACACATTAATGGATTGTGAGGGAATTTATTGCAGTCTGAATGGCTTAAATTGACATCTCTAAAAGTTTTCATACTTTGCACAAAGAAGCAGGGTTTTATGGACTGAATTGTTTTCTCAAAATTCTTATGTTGAAGCCCTAATGCCCAATATGTCTATATCTAGACATAGTCTTTACAAGATAATTAAGGTTAAATGAGGCCATAAGGCCCTAATCTGACAGGACCATGGTCTTACAAGAACAGGAAGATTTCTGTCCCCATGCCCTTTTCCTCCACCACAGGAGGACACAGAAAGAAGAGGGCTATCTGCAAGCCAGGAAGAGAGTACTCATCAGAAACTGACCATGCTGGCATATACAGTACCCTACTGTAAATGTATTTTATCTTCCTTATGATTTTCTTAATAACATTCTTTTATTTGGCTTACTTTATTATAAGAATACAGTATATAACACACATAGCATACAAAAAAATGTGTTAATCAGTTGTTTTATATTATTGTAAGACTTCCAGTCAGCAGTAGGCTATTTATAGTTAGATTTGGGGGGAGTCAAAAGTTATATGCAGATTTTTGATCTTGCAGGAGGTCACTCCCCTAACCACCACCCCCCAGCATTATTCAAGGGTCAGCTGTATATCAAAACCCTCTGAATGAATTTTTAAAAAATAAATATATATGGAGATCCTTTTATAGATTGAAATAAGATTTTTCATCTTGTAGATACTTACAGCTTTTTCTTGAAGTACATTTGAACCCACATCATTTCCTATGATGCTATATACAAATATTCTTTAAGTTCCATTTGTGATTATTTAGACTTGTGGCAATGAGTAAAATAGGGAAGCAGGTCTCTGAGTGAGAAATTTCCCACAGAAAACTGTTATGCTTATCTCTCCTCAGAAAATAGGAATGAAATCATATTGAAGATATTTGTGTTCATTCTGAGTTTGCTACAGTTTAAAAATTTTGGATGAGTCAGAAAGGAATTAATCTTTTGATTTTGAAGTAGTATATAATTTTGTATCACTAATTATTTTCTAAAAGTCAATCCAGTAAGTAAAATAAAACATTTCAGTTTTACCCTGGAGGGCTAATCCAATCCCAGCATTCCTGACTTCTTACTGCTCACATCTGTTTG